>NW_028227346.1:466612-486612 GCF_978045245.1 Mus caroli
GATGGAATATGATGAGAAACCGTGAAAAAGTCAAAAAATGAGAAAAATACACTGTAGAAGCTGGAATATGGTGAGAAACCCTGAAAAAGTCGAAAAATGAGAAAATCACACTGTAGGATTTGGAATATGATGAAAAACCCTGAAAAAGTCGAAAAATGAGGAAATCACACTGTAGAAGATGGAATATGATGAGAAACCGTGAAAAAGTCAAAAAATGAGAAAAATACACTGTAGAAGCTGGAATATGGTGAGAAACCCTGAAAAAGTCGAAAAATGAGAAAATCACACTGTAGGACCTGGAATATGGTGAGAAACCCTGAAAAAGTCTTAAAATGAGAAAATCACACTGTAGGACTTGGAATAAGATGAGAAACCCTGAAAAAGTCAAAAAATGAGAAAATCACACTGTAGTACCTGGAATATGTTGAGAAACCCTGAAAAAGTTTTAAAATGAGAAAATCACACTGTAGGACCTGGAATATGGTGAGAAACCCTGAAAGATCGAAAAATAAGAAAATCAAACTTGTAGTACCTGAAATATGGAGAGAAACCCTGAAAAAGTCAAAAAATGAGAAAATCCCAATATAGTACTTGGAATAAGATTAGAAACTGTGAAAAAGACAAAAAATGAAAAAATACACTGTAGGAGCTGGAATATGGTGAGAAACCCTGAAAAAGTCAAAAAATAAGAAATTCACACTTGTAGAACCTGCAATATAGTGAGAAACCCTGAAAAAGTCGAAAAATGAGAAAATCACACTGTAGGACTTGGAATATGGTGAGAAAACCTGAAAATGTCAAAAAATGATAAAATCACACTGTAGGACTTGGAATATGATGAGAAACCCTGAAAAATTCGAAAAATGAGTAAATCAAACTGTAGAAGATCGAATATGGTGAGCAACCCTGAAAAATTCAAAAATTGGGAAAAATCACAATGTAGAACCTGGAAAATGGTGAGAAACTCTGAAAAAGTCGAAAAATTAGAAAAATTACACTCTAGGACTTGGAATATGATGGGAAACCCTGAAAAAGTCGAAAAATAAGAAAATCACACTTGTAGGACCTCCAATATGGTGAAAAACCCTGAAAACGTCGAAAAATGAGAAAATCACAGTGTAGGACCTGGAATATGGTGAGAAACCCTTAAAAAGCCGAAAAATGAGAAAATCACACTGTAGGACTTGGAATATGATGACAAACCCTGAAAAAGTCGAAAAATGAGAAAATCACACTGTAGAAGATGGAATATGGTGAGCAACACTGAAAAAGTCGAATATTAGAAAAATAACACTGTAGAAACTGGAATATGGTGAGAAACTCTGAAAAAGTCGAAAAATTAGAAAAATCACACTCTAGGACTTGGAATATATTGAGAAACCCTGAAAAATTCTAAAAATGAGAAAATCACACTGTAGGATTTGGAATATGATGAGAAACCGTGAAAAAGTCAAAAAATGAGAATAATACACTGTAGGAGCTGGAATATGATGAGAAACCCTGAAAAAGTCGAAAAATAAGAAAATCACACTTTTAGGACCTCCAATATGGTGAAAACCCTGAAAAAGTCGAAAAATGAGAAAATCACTGTGTAGGACCTGGAATATGGTGAGAAACCCTGAAAAAGTCAAAAAATGAGAAAATCACGCAGTAGGTCCTGGAATTTGGTGAGAAACACTGAAAAAGTCTAAAATAAAAAAATTACACTGTAGTACATGGAATATGGTGACAAACCCTGAAAAAGTTTTAAAATGAGAAAATCACACTGTAGGATATGGAATATAGTGAGAAACCTTGAAAAAGTCAAAAAATGAGAAACATCACACTGTAGTAAAAGAAATATGGTGATATAATCTGAAAAAGTCGAAAAATTAGAAAAATCACACTCTAGGACTTGGACTAAGATCAGAAACCCTGAAAAAGTCAAAAAATGAGAAAATCACACTGTAGGACTTGGAATATGATGAAAAACCCTGAAAAAGTCAAAAAATGAGAAAATCACACAGTAGGACTTGGAATATGATGAGAAACCCTGAAAAAGTCTAAAAATGAGAAAATCACACAGTAGGACCTGCAATATGGTGAGAAACCCTGAAAAAGTCCAACAATAAGAAATTCACACTTGTAGGACCTGCAATATGGTGAGAAACCCTGAAAAAGTCGAAAAATGAGAAAATCACACTGTAGGACTTGAAGATGAGAAACCCTGAAAAAGTCAAAAAATGAGAAAATCACACTGTAGGACTTGGAATATGATGAGAAACCCTGAAAAAGTCAAAAAATAAGAAAATCACACAGTAGGACTTGGAATATGATGAGAAACCCTGAAAAAGTCAAAAAATGAGAAAATCACACAGTAGGACCTGCAATATGGTGAAAAACACTGAAAAATCTTATAATGAGATAATTACACTGTAGGACCTGGAATATGGCGAGTAATTCTGAAAAAGTCGAAAAATGAGAAATTCACACTTGTAGGACCTGCAATATGGTGAGAAACACTGAAAAAGTCAAAAAATGAGAAAATTACACTGTAGGACCTGGAATATGTTGAGAAACACTTTAAAAGTCGAAAAAAGAGAAAATCACCCTCTAGGACATGGAATATGATGAGAAACCCTGAAAAAGTCAAAAAATGAGAAAATAACACTGTAGTACCTTGAATATGGTGAGAAAACACTGAAAAAGTCTAAAAATGAGAAAATCACACAGTAGGACCTGGAATATTGTGAGAAACCCTGAAGCAGTCGAAAAATAAGAAAATCAAATTTGTCATATCTGCAATATGGTGAGAAACCCTGAAAAAGTCAAAAAATGAGAAAAATACACTGAAGGAGCTAGAATATGGTGAGAAACCCTGAAAAAGTCAAAAAATAAGAAATTCACACTTGTAGGACCTGCAATAGGGTGAGAAATTCTGAAAAAGTCAAAAAATGAGAAAATCACACTGTAGGACTTGGAATATGGTAAGAAACCATGAAAAAGTCGAAAAATGAGAAAATCACGCAGTAGGACCCGGAATATTGTGAGAAAACGTGAAAAAGTCTAAAAATGAGAAAAATACACTGTAGGAGCTGGAATATGGTGAGAAAACCTGAAAAAGTCGAAAAATAAGAAACTCACACTTGTTTGACTTCCATTATGGTGAGAAACCCTGAAAAAGTAAAAAAATGATAAAATCACACTGTAGGACTTGGAATATGATGAAAAACCCTGAAAAAGTCAAAAAATGAGAAAATCACACTGTAGAAGATGGAATATGATGAGAAACCGTGAAAAAGTCAAAAAATGAGAAAAATACACTGTAGCAGCTGGAATATGGTGAGAAACCCAGAAAAAGTCGAAAAATGAGAAAATCACACTGTAGGATTTGGAATATGATGAAAAACCCTGAAAAAGTCGAAAAATGAGGAAATCACACTGTAGAAGATGGAATATGGAGAAACCGTGAAAAAGTCAAAAAAATGAGAAAAATACACTGTAGAAGCTGGAATATGGTGAGAAACCCTGAAAAAGTCGAAAAATGAGAAAATCACACTGTAGGACCTGGAATATGGTGAGAAACCCCTGAAGCAGTCGAAAAATAAGAAAATCAAATTTGTCATATCTGCAATATGGTGAGAAACCCTGAAAAAGTCAAAAAAATTAGAAATTCACACTTGTAGGACCTGCAATATGGTGAGAAACCCTGAAAAAGTCGAAAAATGAGAAAATCACACTGTAGGACTGGGAATAAGATGAGAAACCCTGAAAAAGTTGAAAAATGAGAAAATCACACTGTAGAAGATGGAATATGGTGAGCAATTCTGAAAAAGTCAAAAAATGAGAAAAATCACACTGTGGAACCTGGAATATGGTGAGAAACTCTGAAAAAGGCGAAAAATTAGAAAAATCACTCTCTAGGACTTGGAATATGATGAGAAACCCTGAAAAAGTCGAAAAAGGAGAAAATCACACTGTAGTAGCTGGAATATGGTGATAAACACTGAAAAAGTCTCAAAATGAGAAAATCACACAGTAGGACCTGCAATATGGTAAGAAACACAGAAACAGTCGAAAAATAAGAAAATCAAACTTGTAGTACCTGCAATATGGTGAGAAACCTTGAAAAATTCCAAAAATGAGAAAATCACACTGTAGGATTTGGAATATGATGAGAAACCGTGAAAAAGTCAAAAAATGAGATAATACACTGTAGGAGCTCGAATATGATGAGAAACCCTGAAAAAGTCGAAAAATAAGAAAATCACACTTGTAGGACCTCCAATATGGTGAAAAACCCTGAAAAAGTCGAAAAATGAGAAAATCACAGTGTAGGACCTGGAATATGGTGAGAAACTCTGAAACAGTCGAAAAATGAGAAAATCACGCAGTAGGTCCTGGAATTTGGTGAGAAACACTGAAAAAGTCTAAAATAAGAAAATTACACTGTAGTACCTGGAATATGGTGACAAACCCTGAATAAGTCTTAAAATGAGAAAATCACACTGTAGGACATTGAATATGGTGAGAAACCTTGAAAAAGTAAAAAAATGAGAAACAACACTGTAGTAAAAGGAATATGGTGATATAATCTGAAAAAGTCGAAAAATTAGAAAAATCACACTCTAGGACTTGGAATATGATGAGAAACCCTGAAAAAGTCAAAAAATGAGAAAATCACACTGTAGGACTTGGAATATGTTGAGAAACACTGAAAAAGTAAAAAAATGAGTAAATCACACAGTAGGACCTGGAATATGGTGAGAAACCCTGAAAAAGTCTTAAAATGAGAAAATCACACAGTAGGACCTGCAATATGTTGAGAAACACTGAAAAATCTTAAAATGAGAAAATCACACTGTAGGACCTGGAATATGGTGAGTAACTCTGAAAAAGTTGAAAAATGAGAAATTCACACTTGTAGGACCTGCAATATGGTGAGAAACATTGAAAAAGTCAAAACATGAGAAAATTACACTGTAGGAACTGGAATATGTTGAGAAACACTTTAAAAGTCGAAAAAAGAGAAAATCACCCTCTAGGACATGGAATATGATGAGAAAGCCTGAAAAAGTCAAAAAATGAGAAAATAACAATGTAGTACCTTGAATATGGTGAGAAAACACTGAAAAAGTCTAAAAATGAGAAAATCACACAGTAGTACCTGGAATATGGTGAGAAACCCTGAAGCAGTCGAAAAATAAGAAAATCAAATTTGTCATATCTGCAATATGGTGAGAAACCCTGAAAAAGTCAAAAAATGAGAAAAATACACTGAAGGAGCTGGAATATGGTGAGAAACCCTGAAAAAGTCAAAAAATTAGAAATTCACACTTGTAGGACCTGCAATATAGTGAGAAACCCGGATAAAGTCGAAAAATGAGAAAATCACACTGTAGGACTTGGAATAAGTTGAGACACCCTGAAAAAGTCAAAAAATGAGAAAATCACACTGTAGGACTTGGAATAAGATGAGAAACCCTGAAAAAGTTGAAAAATGAGAAAATCACACTGTAGAAGATGGAATATGGTGAGCAATCCTGAAAAAGTCAAAAAATAAGAAATTCACAATTGTAGGACCTGCAATAGGGTGAGAAATTCTGAAAAAGTCAAAAATGAGAAAATCACACTGCAGGACTTGGAATATGGTGAGAAACCTGAAAAAGTCGAAAAATGAGAAAATCACGAAGTAGGACCAGGAATATTGTGAGAAAACTTGAAAAAGTCTAAAAATGAGAAAAATACACTGTAGGAGCTGGAATATGGTGAGAAAACCTGAAAAAGTCGAAAAATAAGAAACTCACACTTGTTTGATCTCAATTATGGTGAGAAACCCTGAAAAAGTCAAAAATAAGAAAATCACACTGTAGGACCTGGAATATGGTGAGAAACACTGAAAAAGTCAATAAATGAGAAAATCACACTGTAGTAGCTGGAATATGGCAAGAAACCCTGAAAAAGTCAAAAAATGAGAAAAATACACTGAAGGAGCTGGAATATGGTGAGAAACCCTGAAAAAGTCAAAAAATAAGAAATTCACACTTGTAGGACCTCCAATAGGGTTAGAAATTCTGAAAAAGTCGAAAAATGAGAAAATCACACTGTAGGACTTGGAATATGGTGAGAAACCCTGAAAAAGTCGAAAAATGAGAAAATCACGCAGTAGGACCAGGAATATTGTGAGAAAACGTGAAAAAGTCTAAAAATGAGAAAAATACACTGTAGGACCTGGAATATGGTGAGAAAACCTGAAAAAGTCGAAAAGTGAGAAAATCACACTTGTTTGACCTCCATTATGGTGAGAAACCCTGAAAAAGTCGAAAAATGAGAAAATCACACTGTAGGACCTGGAATATGGTGAGAAACCCTGAAAAAGTCAAAAAATGAGAAAATCATACTGTAGGATTTGGAATATGATGAAAAACCCTGAAAAAGTCGAAAAATGAGAAAATCACACTGTAGAAGATGGAATATGGTGAGCAACCGTGAAAAAGTCAATAATTAGAAAAATCACACTCTAGGACTTTGAATATGATGAGGAACCCTGAAAAAGTCGAAAAATGAGAAAATCACACTGTAGTAGCTGGAATATGGTGAGAAACACTGAAAAAGTCTCAAAATGAGAAAATCACACAGTAGGACCTGCAATATGATGATAAACACTTAAACAGTCAAAAAATAAGAAAATCAAACTTGTAGTACATGCAATATGGTGAGAAACCCTGAAAATTTCCAAAAATGCGAAAATCACACTGTAGGATTTAGAATATGATGATTAACCGTTAAAAAGTCAAAAAATGAGAAAAATACACTGTAGAAGCTGGAATATGGTGAGAAACCCTGAAAAAGTCGAAAAATAAGAAAATCACACTTGTAGAACCTCCAATATGGTGAGAATCCCTGAAAAAGTCGAAAAATGAGAAAATCACAAACTAGGACCTGGAATATGGTGAGAAACCCTGAAAAAGTCTTAAAATGAGAAAATCACACTGTAGGACTTGGAATAAGATGAGAAAACCTGAAAAAGTCGAAAAATGAGAAAATCACACTGTAGTACCTGGAATATGTTGAGAAACCCTTAAAAAGTCTTAAAATGAGAAAATCACACTGTAGGACCTGGAATATGGTGAGAAACTCTGAAATAGTCGAAAAAAGAGAAAATCACACTCTAGGACTTGGAATATGATGAGAAAACCCGAAAAAGTCAAAAAAATGAGAAAATCACACTGTAGTACCTGGAATATGGTGAGAAACCCTGAAAAAGTCTAAAAATGAGAAAATCAAACAGTAGGACCTGGAATATGGTGAGAAACCCTGAAAGATCAAAAAATAAGAAAATCAAACTTGTAGTACCTGCAATATGGAGAGAAACTGTGAAAAAGTCAAAAAAGGAGAAAATCAAAATATAGGACTTGGAATAAGATGAGAAACCGTGAAAAAGACAAAAAAATGACAAAAATATACTGTAGGTTCTGAAATATGGTGAGCAACCCTGAAAAATTCAAAAAATGAGAAAAATCACAATGTAGAACCTGCAATATGTTGAGAAACCCTGAAAAATTCCAAAAATGAGAAAATCACACTGTAGGATTTAGAATATGATGAGAAACCGTGAAAAAATCAAAAAAATGAGAATAATACACTGTAGGAGCTGGAATATGATGAGAAACCCTGAAAAAGTCGAAAAATGAGAAAAATCACACAATAGGACCTGCAATATGGTGAGAAACACTGAATCAGTTGAAAAATAAGAAAATAAAACTTGTAGTACCTGCAATATGGTGAGAAACCCTGAAAAATTCCAAAAATGAGAAAGTAACACTGTAGGATTTGGAATATGATGAGAAACCGTGAAAAAATCAAAAAAACGAGAATAATACACTGTAGGAGCTCGAATATGATGAGAAACCCTGAAAAAGTCGAAAAATAAGAAAATCACACTTGTAGGACCTCCAATATGGTGAAAAACCCTGAAAAAGTCGAAAAATGAGAAAATCACAGTGTAGGACCTGGAATATGGTGAGAAACCCTGAAGAGTCAAAAATGAGAAAATCAGGCAGTAGGTCCTGGAATTTGGTGAGAAACACTGAAAAAGTCTAAAATAAGAAAATCACACTGTAGTACCTGGAATATGGTGACAAACCCTGAAAATGTCAAAAAATGAGAAAATCACACTGTAGGACTTGGAATATGGTGAGAAACCCTGAAAAAGTCAAAAAATGAGAAAATCAGGCAGTAGGACCTGGAATATGGTGAGAAACACTGAAAAATCTTAAAATGAGAAAATCACACTGTAGGACCTGGAATATGGTGAGTAACTCTGAAAAAGTCGAAAAATGAGAAATTCACACTTGTAGGACCTGCAATATTGTGGAAACACTGAAAAAGTCAAAAAATGAGAAAATTACACTGGTGGACCTGGAATATGTTGAGAAACCCTATAAATGTCGAAAAAAGAGAAAATCACCCCGTAGGACTTGGAATAAGATGAGAAAACCTGAAAAAGTCAAAAAATGGGAAAATAACACTGTAGTACCTTGAATATGGTGAGTAAACACTGAAAAAGTCTAAAAATGAGAAAATCACACAGTAGGACCTGGAATATGGTGAGAAACCATGAAGCAGTTGAAAAATAAGAAAATCAAATTTGTCGTATCTGCAATATGGTGAGAAACCCTGAAAAAGTCAAAAATGAGAAAAATACACTGAAGGAGCTGGAATATGGTGAGAAACCCTGAAAAAGTCAAAAAATAAGAAATTCACACTTGTAGAACAAGCAATAGCGTGAGAAATTCTGAAAAAGTCAAAAAATGAGAAAATCACACTGTAGGACTTGGAATATGGTGAGAAACCCTGAAAAAGTCGAAAAATTAGAAAATCACGCAGTAGGAGCTGGAATATGGTGAGAAACCCTGAAAAAGTCAAAAAATGAGAAAATCACACTGTAGGACCTGGAATATGGTGAGAAACCCTGAAAAAGTCGAAAAAAGAGAAAATCACACTCTAGGACTTGGAATATGATGAGAAACCCTGAAAAAGTCAAAAAATGAGAAAATCACACAGTAGTACCTGGAATATGGTGAGAAACCCTGAAAAAGTCTAAAAATGAGAAAATCACACTGTAGGACTTGGAATAAGATGAGAAACCGTGAAAAAGACAAAAAATGACAAAAATACACTGTAGGAGCTGGAATATGGTGAGAAACCCTGAAAAAGTCCAACAATAAGAAATTCACACTTGTAGGACCTGCAATATGGTGAGAAACCCTGAAAAAGTCGAAAAATGAGAAAATCACACTGTAGGACTTGGAGTAAGATGAGAAACCCTGAAAAAGTCAAAAAATGAGAAAATCACACTGTAGGACCTGGAATATGGTGAGAAACCCTTAAAAAGTTGAAAAAAGAGAAAATCACACTCTAGGACTTGGAATATGATGAGAAACCCTGAAAAAGTCAAAAAATGAGAAAATCACACAGTAGTACCTGGAATATGGTGAGAAACCCTGAAAAAGTCTAAAAATGAGAAAATCACACAGTAGGACCTGCAATATGGTGAGAAACCCTGAAAAAGTCGAAAAATGAGAAAATCACACTGTAGGACTTGGAGTAAGATGAGAAACCCTGAAAAAGTCAAAAAATGAGAAAATCACACTGTAGGACCTGGAATATGGTGAGAAACCCTGAAAAAGTCGAAAAAAGAGAAAATCACACTCTAGGACTTGGAATATGATGAGAAACCCTGAAAAAGTCAAAAAATGAGAAAATCACACTGTAGGACCTGGAATATGGTGAGAAACCCTTAAAAAGTTGAAAAAAGAGAAAATCACACTCTAGGACTTGGAATATGATGAGAAACCCTGAAAAAGTCAAAAAATGAGAAAATCACACAGTAGTACCTGGAATATGGTGAGAAACCCTGAAAAAGTCTAAAAATGAGAAAATCACACAGTAGGACCTGCAATATGGTGAGAAACCCTGAAAAAGTCCAACAATAAGAAATTCACACTTGTAGGACCTGCAATATGGTGAGAAACCCTGAAAAAGTCGAAAAATGAGAAAATCACACTGTAGGACTTGAAGATGAGAAACCCTGAAAAAGTCAAAAAATGAGAAAATCACACTGTAGGACCTGGAATATGGTGAGAAACCCTGAAAAAGTCGAAAAAAGAGAAAATCACACTCTAGGACTTGGAATATGATGAGAAACCCTGAAAAAGTCAAAAAATGAGAAAATCACACTGTAGGACCTGGAATATGGTGAGAAACCCTTAAAAAGTTGAAAAAAGAGAAAATCACACTCTAAGACTTGGAATATGATGAGAAACCCTGAAAAAGTCAAAAAATGAGAAAATCACACAGTAGTACCTGGAATATGGTGAGAAACCCTGAAAAAGTCTAAAAATGAGAAAATCACACAGTAGGACCTGCAATATGGTGAGAAACCCTGAAAAGGTCGAAAAATGAGAAAATCACACTGTAGGACTTGGAATAAGATGAGAAACCGTGAAAAAGACAAAAAATGACAAAAATACACTGTAGAAGCTGGAATATGGTGAAAAACCCTGAAAAAGTCCAACAATAAGAAAATCACACTTGTAGGACCTGCAATATGGTGAGAAACCCTGAAAAAGTCGAAAAATGAGAAAATCACACTGTAGGACTTGGAGTAAGATGAGAAACCCTGAAAAAGTCAAAAAATGAGAAAATCACACTATAGGACTTGGAATATGGTGAGAAATCCTGAAAAAGTCAAAAAATGAGCAAATCATGCAGTAGGACCTGGAATATGGTGAGAAACACTGAAAAAGTCTAAACATGAGAAAATCACACATTAGGACCTGGGATATGGTGAAAAACTCTGAAAAAGTCGAAAAATAAGAAATTCACACTTGTAGGACCTACAATATGGTGAGAAACCCTGAAAAAGTCAAAAAATGAGAAAATTACACTGTAGGACCTGGAATATTTTTGAGAAACCCTGAAAAAGTCCGAAAAAGAGAAAATCACACTCTAGGACTTGGAATATGATGAGAAAACCTGAAAAAGTCAAAAAATGAGAAAATCACATTGTAGTACCTATAATATGGTGAGAAACACTGAAAAAGTCTTAACGTGAGAAAATCACACAGTAGGACCTGGAATATTGTGAGAAAGCCTGAAACATTTGAAAAATAAGAAAATCAAACTTGTAGTACCTGCAATATGGTGAGAAACCCTGAAAAAGTCGAAAAATGAGAAAATTACACTGTTCGACTTGGAATAAGATGAGAGACCGTGAAAATTTTAAAAAATGAGAAAAATACACTGTAGTAGCTGGAACATGGTGAGAAACCTTGCAAAAGTCGAAAATTAAGAAATTCACACTTGTAGGACCTGCAATATGGTGAGAATCCCTGAAAAAGTCGAAAAATGAGAAAATCACACGCTAGGACTTGGAATATGATAAGAAACCCTGAAAAAGTCGAAAAATGAGAAAATCACACAGTAGGACCTGCAATATGGTGAGAAACCTTGAAACAGTCGAAAAATAAGAAAATCAAACTTGTAGTACCTGCAATATGGTGAGAAACCCTGAAAAAAGAAAGAAAGAAAGAAAGAAAGAAAGAAAGAAAGAAAGAAAGAAAGAAAGAAAGAAAGAAAGAAAGAAAGAAAGGAGAATAAAAAGTTTTTATAAAAGTTTTATAAAAAGTGTTAAAGTTTTTAAAAATTAAAAAAAAAATTACCAGATCACCATCAAGCACACACAGCATTGGCTGTCTTCAGGTGTATCATTTCAGCCTCCAAAACAAAAAGCAATGTCTGTCTGGCTTCAGGTGTATCCTATTCTCGAGTCTTATTTCCAACCTAAGAGCTGGGCTGAGCTGCCTCATTATGTAATTGCAAATCTTCCTTGGTGTGTCTTTTCCATTTCTAAGACTAACAGGCCTTTTTCTATTTAGAGAATATGCTCATGACTGTCCTTTAGATATAGTAAATATAACTGTTGCTCAATAAAAATTATTTTGCATTTATTTATTTGTGTGAGTGATGAAGCTCAGGTCTTCAAACTCTTCAGGAGTTATAATTACCTCCCCTCTCTCTCACCCACTCTCTCTCCTCTCTCTCAATGATCTATTTTATTTTTAGTGTAAGAATGTTTTGCATGTGTATGCTGTGCCCACAGACTCCAGAACAGAGTAATAGATCCCCTGGAACTGGAGATGGGCCACCATATATATATACTGGTAATTGAGCCCAGGTTCTCTGGAAGAGGAGACAATGCTCTTAATTGTTGAGCCCCCTCTGTAGCCACATCTTTCTTTCTTTTTTTTTTTTTTTTTTGAGTATATGTTAGGCTGTGTTTATATACATCATATGCAGACAATAAGAATTATTTAGATTCTTCAGCATCTGACACCTTCTTCTGGAGTGTCTGAACATAGCTACAGCATACTTTGATATAATAAATAAATAAATCTTTAAAAAGAAAAGGAAAAGTAAAAAAGAAAGAACAGGCCTGCCATATGCATGTTCATAGAGGAAAATGGAAGAGACCCCAATCTAACCTCAGCAGGGTGCTTCCTTCTGGATGGTAGCTCACAGTTTCATCCCAGCAAGACAGGCAAATCACTGAGTTCAAGGACAGTAAGGTTCAGGACAGCCAAGGTTAGGAAGGAAAAGGGGCTATGTTGAGAATACAAACCGACAAAACAACAACTAGGAAAAAGAAGTGACAATGTAACTTGGGGTAGGGTACCAAAAAGAGAAAGCTTTCTATTACCACTTACAAACAGCAGTAGACTTGCACCCTTCTGCCCAGGTCCCTGCCTTCCTTTCTAGGAATTCTAAGGATGCCAGGGGGTGGGGGAATCCAGATTAACTTTTTAATAACAAAGACTTGGTCTTTTATGTCTATAGGAAGCCCTTCTCAGTGCCTTTAACTACCACTGAACATTCAGGGCTGTGACTCAACTGTAACAAGGAACAGGGCTAAGAACCTGCAGCCTTTGAAAACAACTATTTTTTTAAAGTGGGGGACAAAAATCAGCAGTAGAACCCCTCAGGTTCAGCCATAATACTTGTTAGGGTAACAGCCTCAGTGTCCGGAGCTGAGGTCTCATGGGTGAACTGCTTCAAGCTCTGAGTATCATTGAAAGAAAGAAAAGATATCATGTGGTTGCTTAATTTATTTATTTTATTATTTCTATTTTTTGTTTTCTTTTGTTTTGTTTTAGAAAAGGCCTCAGTCTGTAGCTATGGCTGACCTAGGACAGACTACATGTGTTAATTACGGTTTCACAGCTGAGAAACAGACCATACCTATGTAAGACTTAGAAAACCCAACAGTCAGTGGTGGCTCGAGCTCTTAATGAGAGCACTCTGGAGGGAGAGGCAGTCAGTTTCTGAGTTCGAGGCCAGCCTGGTTAAAGACAGGGATAGGCAGGGCTAGGCTAGGCAAGGGGCTAGATTAGGCTACGCAAGGGGCTAGGCTAGGCTAGGCTAGGCAAGTGGCTAGGCAAGACAGTAAGACAGACAGACAAGTATGGCAGGCCTGCCTGGTTTTTCTTTCTTTCTTATCCCTTTTAAAAAATGTTTATTTATTTATTTATTTATTTATTTATTTATTTATTCATTTATTTATTAGATATAAGTACACTGTAGCTGTCTTCAGACACTACAGAAGAGGGTGTAATATTCTGGAGAATCTAAATCCCTCTTATGGTCTTCATATGATGTACATAAACACAGCCTCACATATACTTCTAAAATTTAAAGATGGCTGAGGCAACTGAAAGGGCTCAACAATTAACAGCATTGTCTCCTCTTCCAGAGAACCTGGGATCAACTACCAGCAACTATATGGTGGCCCAACTCCAGTTCCAGGAGATCAGACAGACAGAAAGACAGACAGACAGAGATAAGGATGGCAGGCCTGCCTGGTCTTTCTTTTTTTCTTATCCTTTTCAAAAAATGGTTTTTATTTATTTATTTATTTATTTATTTATTTATTTATTTATTTATTTATTAGATATAAGTACACCGTAGCTATCTTCAGACACTCCAGAAGAGGGTGTAATATTCTGGAGAATCTAAATCCCTCTTATGGTCTGCATATGATGTACATAAACACAGCCTCACATATACTTCTAAAAATTTAAAGATGGCTGAGGCCACTGAAAGGGCTCAACAATTAACAGCATTGTCTCCTCTTCCAGGGAAACTGAGATCAACTATCAGCAACTATATGGTGGCCCATCTCCAGTTCCCGGGGATCAGACCTACAGACAGAAAGACAGAGATAAGGATGGCAGGCCTGCCAGGTCTTTCTTTCTTTCTTATCCTTTTTAAAAAATGTTTATTTATTTATTTATGTATTTATTAGATATAAGTACACTGTAGCTATCTTCAGACACTCCAGAAGAGGGTGTCATATTCTGGAGAATCTAAATCCATCTTAGGGTGTGCATATGAAGTACATAAACACAGCCTCACATACACCTCTAAAAATTTAAAGATGAGTGGGGCCACTGAAAGGGCTCAACAATTAAGAGCATTGTCTCCTCTTCCAGAGAACCTGGGATCAACTACCAGCAACTATATGGTGGCCCATCTCCAGTTCCAGGAGATCAGAAAGACAGACAAACAGACAGAGAAAAGGATGGCAGGCCCTGCCTGGTCTTTCTTTTTTTCTTATCATTTTTTTTTAAAAATTATTTATTTATTTATTTATTTATATATTTATTTATTTATTAGATATAAGTACCCTGTAGCTGCCTTTAGACACTCCAGAAGAGAATGTCAGATTCTGGAGAATCTAAATCCCTCTTATGGTATGCATATGATGTACATAAACACAGCCTCACATATACTTCTAAAAATTTAAAGATGGGTGGGGCCACTGAAAGGGCTCAATAATTAACAGCATTGTCTCCTCTTCCAGAGAACCTGGGATCAACTACAAGCAACTATATGGTGGCCCATCTCCAGTTCCAGGAGATTAGACAGACAGACAGACAGACAGATATTAGGATGGCAGGCCTACCTGGTCTTTCTTTTTTTCTTATCATTTTTAAAAAATGATTATCTATTTATTTATTTATTTATTTATTTATTTATTTATTTATTTATTTATTTATTTATTAGATATAAGTACACTGTAGCTGTCTTCAGACACTCCAGAAGAGGGTGTCAGATTCTGGTGAATATAAATCCCTCTTATGGTCTGCATATGATGTACATAAACACAGACTCACATTTACTTCCAAAAATTTAAAAATGTGTGGGGCCACTGAAAGGGCTCAACAATTAACAGCATTGTCCCTTTTCCAGAGAACCTGGGATCAACTACCAGCAACTATATGGTGGCCCATCTCCAGTTCCAGGGGATCAGACAGACAGACAGACAGTCAGAGATAAGGATGGCTGGCCTGCCTGGTCTTTCTTTCTTTCTTAACTTTTGGAAAAAAATGTTTATTTATTTATTTATTTATTTATTTATTTATTTATTTATTTATTAGATATAAGTACACTGTAGCTGTCTTCAGACACTCCAGAATAGGGTGTCAGATTCTGGAGAATATAAATCCCTCTTATGGTGTGCATATGATATACATAAACACAGACTCACATTTACTTCCAAAAATTTAAAAATGTGTGGGGCCACTGAAAGAGCTCAACAATTAACAGCATTGTCCCTTTTCCAGAGAACCTGGTATCAACTACCAGCAACTATATGGTAGCCCATCTCCAGTTCCAGGGGATCAGACAGACAGACAGACAGTCAGAGATAAGGATGGCTGGCCTGCCTGGTCTTTATTTCTTTCTTTACTTTTTGAAAAAAATGTTTATTTATTTATTTATTTATTTATTTATTTATTTATTTATTTATTTATTTATTTATTAGATATAAGTACACTGTAGCTGTCTTCAGACACTCCAGAAGAGGGTGTAAGATTCTGGAGAATCTAAATCCGTCTTATGGTCTGCATATGATGTACATAAACACAGACTCACATATACTTCTAAAAATTTAAAGATTGGAGGGGCCACAAAAAGCGCTCAACAATTAACAGCATTGTCTCCTCTTCTAGAGAACCTGGGATCAACTACCAGCAACTATATGGTGGCCCATCTCCAGTTCCAGGGGTTCAGACAGACAGACATACAGACAGAGATAAGGTTGGCAGGCCTGCCTGTTATTTCTTTCTTTCTTATCCTTTTAAAAAATGTTTATTTATTTATTTATTTATTTATTTATTTATTTATTTATTTATTAGATATAAGTACACTGTAGCTGTCTTCATACACTCCAGAAGAGGGGGTCAGATTCTGGAGAATCTAAATCCCTCTTATGGTATGCATATGATGTACATAAACACAGCCTCACATATACTTCTAAAAATTTAATGATGTTTGGGGCCACTGAAAGGGCTCAACAATTAACAGCATTGTCTCCTCTTCAGGTGAACCTGGGATCAACTACCAGCAACTATATTGTGGCCCATCTTCAGTTCCAGGGTTTCAGACAGACAGACAGACAAACAGTCAAGGATGAGAGGCCTGCCTGGTTGTTCTTTCTTTCTTATCATTTTTGAAAAAATGTTTATTTATTTATTTATGTATTTATTAGATATAAGTACACTTTAGAGGTCTTCAGACACTCCAGAAGAGGTTGTCAGATTCTGGAGAATCTAAATCCTTCTTATGATCTGCATATGATGTGCATAAACACAGACTCACATTTACTTCCAAAAATTTAAAGATGTGTGGGGACACTGAAAGGGCTCAACAATTAACAGCATTGTCTCCTCTTCCAGAGAACCTGGGATCAACTACCAGCAACTATATGGTGGCCCATCTCCAGGTCCAGGGGATCAGAAAGACAGACAGACAGACAGACAGAGATAAGGATGGCAGGCCTGCCTGGTATTTCTTTTTTTCTCATCATTTTTTTAAAAAAAGTTTATTTATTCATTTATTTATTTATTTATTTATTTATTTATTTATTCATTAGATATAAGTACACTGTAGCTGTCTTCAGACACGCCAGAAGAGGGTGTCAGATTCTGGAGAATCTAAATCCCTCTTATGGTCTGCATATGATGTACATAAACACAGCCTCACATATACTTCTAAAAATTTAAAGATGGCTGAGGCCACTGAAAGGGCTCAACAATTAACAGCATTGTCTCCTCTTCCAGAGAACCAGGGATCAACTATCAGCCTCTATATGGTGGCCCATCTCCAGTTCCCGGGTATCAGACAGACAGACAGACAGACAGAGATAAGATAGGCAGGCCTGCCAGGTCTTTCTTTCATTCTTATCCTTTTAAAAAAAATGATTATTTATTTATTTATTTATTTATTTATTTATTTATGTATTTTTTAGATATAAGTATACTGTAGCTGTCTTCAGACACTCCAGAAGAGGGTGTCAGATTCTGGAGAATATAAATCCCTCTTATGGTCTGCATATGATGTACATAAACACAGTCTCACATTTACTTCCAAAAATTTAAAGATGTGTGGGGCCACTGAAAGGGCTAAACAATTAAGAGCATTCTCTCCTCTTCAGGAGAACCTGGGATCAACTACCAGACACTATATGGTGGCCCATCTCCAGTTCCAGGAGATCAGACAGACAGACAGACAGACAGACAGAGTTAAGGATCGCAGGCCTGCCTGGTCTTTCTTTTTTTCTTATCATTTTAAAAAAATGATTATTTATTTATTTATTTATTTATTTATTTATTTATTTATTAGATATAAGTACATGGTAGCAGTCTTCAGACACTTCAGAAGACGGTGTCAGATTCTGGACAATCTAAATCCCTCTTATGGTCTGCATATGATGTACATAAACACAGCCTCACATATACTTCTAAAAATTTAAAGATGGGTGGGGCCACTGAAAGGGCTCAATAATTAACAGCATTGTCTCCTCTTCCAGAAAACCTGGGATCAACTACCAGCAACTATATGGTGGCCCCTCTCTAGTTCCAGGGGATCAGACAGACAGACTGACAGACAGAGATAAGGATGGCAGAACTACCTTGCCTTTCTTTCCTTCTTATCCTTTTAAAAAATGTTTATTTATTTATTTATGTATTTATTTATGTATTAATTAGATATAAGTACACTGTAGCTGTCTTCAGACACTCCAGAAGAGGGTGTCAGATTCTGGATAATCTAAATCCCTCTTATGGTCTGCATATGATGTACATAAACACAGCCTCAAAAATACCTCTAAAAATTTAAAGATGGGTGGGGCCACTGAAAGGGCTCAAAAATTAACAGCATTGTCTCCTCTTCCAGAGAACCTGGGATCAACTACCCGCAACTATATGGTGGCCCATCTCCAGTTCTAGGGGATCTGACAGATAGACAGACAGACAGACAGACAGACAAGGTGGCAGGCCTGCCTGGTCTTTCTTTTTTCTTATCCTTTTTAATAATGTTTATTTATTTATTCATGTATTTATTAGATATAAGTACACTGTAGCTGTCTTCAGACACTCCAGAAGAGGGTGTCAGAAACTGGAGAATCTAAATCCCTCTTATGGTCTGCATATGATGTACATAAACACAGACTCACATTTACTTCCAACAATTTAAAGATTTGTTAGGCCACTGAAAGGGCTCAACAATTAACAGCATTGTCTCATCTTCCAGAGAACCTGGGATCAACTACCAGGAAAAATATGGTGGCCCATCTCCAGTTTCAGGGGATCAGACAGACAGACAGACAGACAGACAGAGTTAAGGATCTCAGGTCTGCCTGGTCTTTCTTTTTTTCTTATCATTTTTAAAAAATGATTATTTATTTATTTATTTATATATGTATTTATTAGATATAAGTACACTGTAGAGGTCTTCAAACACTCCAGAAGAAGTTGTCAGATTCTGGAGAATCTAAATCTCTCTTATGGTCTGCATATGATATACATAAACACAGACTCACATTTACTTTCAACAATTTAAAGATTTGTGGGGCCACTGGAAGGGCTCAACAATTAACAGCATTGTCTCCTCTTGCAGAGAACCTGGGATCAACTACCAGCAACTATATGGTGGCCCATCTCCAGTTCCAGGGTTTCAGACAGACAGATAGACAAACAGTCAAGGATGGCAGGCCTGCCTGGTTTTTTTCTTTCTTATACTTTTTAAAAAATGTTTATTTATTTATTTATGTATTAATTAGATATAAGTACACTGGAGAGGTCTTCAGACACTCCAGAAGAGGTTGTCAGATACTGGAGAATGTAAATACCTCTTATGGTCTGCATATTATGTACATAAACACAGACTCACATTTACTTCCAAAAATTTAAAGATGTGTGGGGCAACTGAAAGGGCTCAACAATTAACAGCATTGTCTCCTAGTCCAGAGAACCTGGGATCAACTACCAGCAACTATATGGTGGCCCATCTCCAGTTCCAGGAGATCAGACAGACAGACAGACAGACAGAGATAAGGATGGCAGGCATGCCTGGTCTTTCTTTTTTTCTTATCATTTTTAAAAAATGATTATTTATTTATTTATTTATTTATTTATTTATATATTAGATATAAGTACACTGTAATTGTCTTCAGACACTCCAGAAGAGGGTGTCAGATTCTGGAGAATCTAAATCCCTCTTATGGTCTGCATATGATGTACATAAACAAAGCCTCACATGTACTTCTAAAAATTTAAAGATGGGTGGGGCCACTTTACGGCTCAAAAATTAACAACATTGTCTCCTCTTCCAGAGAACCTGGGTTCAACTACCAGCAACTATATGGTGGCCCATCTCCAGTTCCAGGGGATCAGACAGACAGACAGACATACAGACAGCTAGAGATAAGGATGGCAGGCCTGCCTGGTCTCTCTTTATTTTTTATCCTTTTTAAGAAATGTTCATTTATTTATTTATGTATTTATTAGATATAAGTACACTGTAGCTGTCTTCAGACATTCAGTAAGAGGGTGTCAGATTCTGGAGAATCTAAATCCCTCTTATGGTCTGCATATGATGTACATAAACACAGACTCACA
>NW_028227346.1:489112-524112 GCF_978045245.1 Mus caroli
TTTATTTATTTATTTATTTATTTATTTATTTATGTATTTATTAGATATAAGTACAATGTAGAGGTCTTCAGACACTCCAGAAGAAGTTGTCAGATTCTGGAGAATCTAAATCCCTCTTATGGTCTGCATATGATGTACATAAACACAGACTCACATTTACTTCCAACAATTTAAAGATTTGTGGGGCACTGAAAGGGCTCAACAATTAACAGCATTGTCTCCTCTTCCAGAGAACCTGGGATCAACTACCAGCAACTATATGGTGGCCCATCTCCAGTTCCAGAGGATCAGACAGAGAGACAGACAGAGAGACAGAGATAAGGATGGCAGGCCTGCCTGGTCTTTCTTTTTTTCTTATCATTTTTAAAAAATGTTTATTTATTTATTTATTTATTTACTTATTTATTTATTTATGTATGTATTTATTATTTTTAAGTACACTGTACCTGTCTTCAGACACTCCAGGAGAGGGTGTCAGATTCTGGAGAATCTAAATCCCTCTTATGGTCTGAATATGATGTACATAAACACAGCCTCACATACACCTCTAAAAATTTAAAGATGAGTGGGGCCACTGAAAGGGCTCAACAATTAACAGCATTGTATCCTCTTACAGAGAACCTGGGATCAACTACCAGCAACTATATGGTGGCCCATCTCCAGTTCCAGGGGATCAGACAGACAGACAGACAGAGATAAGCATGGCAGGCCTGCCTGGTCTTTCTTTCTTTCTAATCGATTTTAAAAAATGTTTATTTATTTATTTACGTATTTATTAGATATAAGTACACTGTATCAGTCTTAGACACTCCAAAAGTCGGTGTCATATTCTGGAGAATCTAAATCCCTCTTAAGGTCTGAATATGATGTACATAAACACAGCCTCACATTTACTTCTAAAAAATTAAAGATGGGTGGGGCCACTGAAAGTGCTCAACAATTAACAGCATTGTCTCCTCTTCCAGAGGACCTGGGATCAACTACCAGCAACTATATGGTGGCCCATCTCCACTTCTAGGGGATCAGACAGAGAGACAGACAGAAATAAAAAGATAAGGATGGCAGGCCTGCCTGGTCTTTCTTTCTTTCTTATCCTTTTTAAAAAATGTTTATTTATTTATGTATGTATGTATGTATGTATGTATTTATTTATTTATTTATTTATATATATATTTAGTAGATATAAGTACACTGTAGCTGTCTTCAGACACTCCAGAATAGGGTGTCAGATTCTGGAGAATCTAAATCCCTCTTATGGTCTGCATATGATGTACATAAACACAGACTCACAATTACTTCCAAAAATTTAAAGATGTGTGGGGCCACTGAATGGGCTCGACAATTAACTGCATTGTCTCCTCTTCCAGAGAACCTGGGATCAACTACGAGCAACTATATGGTGGCCCATCTTAAATTCCAGGGTTTCAGACAGACAAACAAACAGTCAAGGATGGCAGGCCTGCCTGGTTTTTCGTTCTTTCTTGTCCTTTTTAAAAAATGTTTATTTATTTATTTATTTATTTATTTATTTATTTATTTATTTATTTATTTATTTATTTATTAGCTATAAATACACTGTAGAGGTCTTCAGACACTCCAGAAGAAGTTGTCAGATTCTGGAGAATCTAAATCCCTCTTATGGTCTGCATATGATGTACATAAACACAGACTCACATTTACTTCCAACAATTTAAAGATTTGTGGGCACTGAAAGGGCCCAACAATTAAGAGCATTGTCTCCTCTTCCAGAGAACCTGGGATCAACCACCAGCAACTATATGGTGGCCCATCTCCAGTTCCAGGGGATCAGACAGAGAGACAGACAGAGAGACAGAGATAAGGATGGCAGGCCTGCCTGGTCTTTCTTTTTTTCTTATCATTTTTAAAAAATGTTTATTTATTTATTTATTTATTTATTTATTTATTTATTTATTTATTTATGTATTTATTATTTTTAAGTACACTGTACCTGTCTTCAGACACTCCAGAAGAGGGTGTCAGAAATTGGAGAATCTAAAACCCTCTTATGGTCTGCATATGATGTACATAAACACAGCCTCACATATACTTCTAAAAATTTAAAGATGGGTGGGGCCACTGATAGGGCTCAAATTAACAGCATTGTCTCCTCTTCCAGAGAACCTGGGATCAACTACAAGCAAGTATATAGTGGCTAATCTCCAGTGCCCAGGGATCAGACAGACAGACAAACAGACAGACAAGGATAAAGATGGCAGGCCTGCCTGGTCTTTCTTTCTTTCTTATCCTTTTTAAAAAAATGTTTATTTATTTATTTATGTATTTATTACATATAAGTACACTATAGCTGTCTTCAGACACTCCAGAAGAGGGTGTCAAATTCTGGAGAATCTAAATCCCCCTTATTGTCTGCATATGAGGTACATAAACATAGCCTCCCATATACTTCTAAAAATTTAAAGATGGGTGGGGGCACTGAAAGGGCTCAACAATTAACAGCATTGTCTCCACTTCCAGAGAACCTGGGATCAACTACCATCAACTATATGGTGGCCCATTTCCAGTTCCCGGGGATCAGAAAGACAGACAGAGAGAAGACAGACAAGGATAAAGGTGGCAGGCCTACCTGTTCTTTCTTTCTTTCTTATCCTTTTTACAAAATGTTTATGTATTTATTTATTTATTTATTTATTTATTTATTTATTTATTTATTTATTTATTTATTTGATATAAGTACACTGTATCTGTCTTCACACACTCCAGAAGAATGTGTCAGATTCTGGTGAATCTAAATCCCTCTTATGGTCTGCATATGATGTACATAAACACAGTCTCACATATAATTCTAAAAATTTAAAGATTGGTGGGGCAACTGAAAGGGCTCAACAATTAACAGCATTGTCTCCTGTTCCAGAGAACCTGGGATCAAATACCAGCAACTATATGGTGGCCCACCTCCAGTTCCAGGGGATCAGAAAGACAGACAGACAGACAGACAGAGATAAGGATGGCAGGTCTGCCTGGTCTTTCTTTCTTTCATTCTATCTTTCTTTCTTTCTTTCTTTCTTTCTTTCTTTCTTTCTTTCTTTCTTTCTTTCTTTCTTTCTTTCTTATCCTTTTTTTAAAATGTTTATTTATTTATTTAATTATTTATGTATTTATTAGATATAAGTACACTGTAGCTGTCTTCAGTCACTCCAGAAGAGGGTGTCAGATTCTGGAGAATATAAATCCCTCTTCTGGTCTGCATATGATGTACATAAACACAGCCTCACATATACTTCTAAAAATTTAAAGATGGGTGGGGTCCCTGAAAGGGCTCAATAATTAACAGCATTGACTCCTCTTCAATGTCTGTCCCACCAATTCTGTTTATTTATTTATTTATTTATTTATTTATTTATTTATTTATTTATTTATGTATTTATTAGATATAAGTACACTGTAGCTGCCTTCAGACACTCCAGAAGAGGATTTCTCACCATATTCTGGGTCCTACTACATGATTTTCTCATTTTTCGATGTTTCAGGGTTTCTCACCATATTCCAGTCCTAGAGTGTGATTTTCTCATTTTTTAACTTTTATCTAATAAATACATAAATAAATAAATAAACATTTCTTAAAAAGGATAAGAAAGAAAGAAAGACGAAGCAGGCCTGCCATCCTTATCTCTATCTGTCTGTATGTCTGTCTCTCTGTCTGATCTTCTGGAACTGGAGATGGGCCACCATATAGTTGCTGGTAGTTGATCTCAGGTTCTCTGGAAGTGGAGACAATGCTGTTAATTTTTGAGCCGTTCAGTGGCAACACCCATCTTTAATTTTTAGAAGTAAATGTGAGGCTGTGTATATGTACATCATATGCAGACAATAAGAGGGATTTAGATTCTCCAGAATCTGACACTCTCTTCTGGAGTGTCTGAAGACAGCTACAGTGTACTTATATCTAATAAATACATAAATAAATAAATAAATAAGCATTACTAAAAAGGATAAGAAAAAAAGAAAGACCAGGAAGGCCTGCCATCCTTATCTCTGTCTGTCTGTCTGTCTGTCTGATACCCTGGAACTGGAGTGGGCCACCATATAGTTGCTGGTAGTTGATCCCAGATTCTCTGCAAGAAGAGACAAGGCTGTAAATTTTTGAGCCCTTTCAGTGGCACCACCCACTTTAAATTTTTAGAAGTATTTGTGAGGCTGTGTTTATGTACATCATATGCAGACCATAAGAGGGATTTACATTCTCCAGAATCTGATCCCTCTTCTGGAGTGTCTGAAGACAGCTACAGTGTACTTATATCTAATAAATACATAAATAAATAAATAAACATGTTTTAAAAAGGATAAGAAAGAAAGAAAAACCAGGCAGGCCTGCCATCCTTGTCTGTTTGTCTGTCTGTCTGTCTGATCCCCTGAAACTGGAGATGGGCCACCATATTTTTGCTGGTACTTGATCCCAGGTTCTCTGGAAGAGGAGACAATGCTGTTAATTGTTGAGCCCTTACAGTGGCCCCACCCATCTTTAAATTTTTAGAAGTATATGTGAGGCTGTGTTTATGTACATCATATGCAGACCATAAGAGGGATTTAGATTCTCCAGAATCTGACACACTCTTCTGGAGTGTCTGAAGACAGCTACAATGTAATTATATCTAATAAATACATAAATAAAGAAATAAACTTGTTTTAAAAAGGATAAGTAAGAAAGAAAGACCAGGCAGGCCTGCCATCCTTATCTCTGTCTGTCTGTCTGTCTGTCTGATCCCCGGGAACTGGAGATGGGCTACCTTATAGTTGCTGGTAGTTGATCCCAGGTTCTCTGGAAGAGGAGACAATGCTGTTAATTGTTGAGCCCTTTCAGTGGCCCCACCCATCTTTAAATTTTTAGAAGTATATGTGAGGCTGTGTTTTTGTACATCATATGCAGACCATAAGAGGGATTTAGATTCTCCAGAATCTGACACACTCTTCTGGAGTGTCTGAAGACAGATACAGTGTACTTATATCTAATAAATACATACATAAATAAATAAATAAATAAATATATAAACATTTTTTAAAAGGGATAAAGAAGAAAGAAAAACCAGGCAGGCCTTCCATCCTTGTCTGTCTTTCTCTCTGTCTGTCTGTCTTGCCTAGCCCCTTGCGTAGCCTAGCCTAGCCCCTTGCCTTGCCTAGCCTAGCCCAGCCCTGCCTTGCCTAGCCCTGCCTATCCCTGTCTTTAACCAGGCTGGCCTCGAACTCAGAAACTGACTGCTTCTGCCTCCAGAGTGCTCTCATTAAGAGCTCAAGCCACCACTGACTGTTGGGTTTTCTAAGTCTTACATAGGTATGGTCTGTTTCTCAGCTGTGAAACCCTAATTAACACATGTAGTCTGTCCTAGGTCAGCCATAGCTACAGACTGAGGCCTTTTCTAAAACAAAACAAAAGAAAACAAAAAATAGAAATAATAAAATAAATAAATTAAGCAACCACATGATATCTTTTCTTTCTTTCAATGATACTCAGAGCTTGAAGCAGTTCACCCATGAGACCTCAGCTCCGGACATTGAGGCTGTTTCCCTAACAAGTATTATGGCTGAACCTGAGGGGTTCTACTGCTGATTTGTGTCCCCCTCTTTAAAAAAATAGTTGTTTTCAAAGGCTGCAGGTTCTTAGCCCTGTTCCTTGTTACAGTTGAGTCACAGCCCTGAAAGTTCAGTGGTAGTTAAAGGCACTGAGAAGGGCTTCCTCTAGACATCAAAGACCAAGTCTTTGTTATTAAAAAGTTAATCAAGATTGCCCCACCCCCTGGCATCCTTAGAATTCCTAGAAAGGAAGGCAGGGACCTGGGCAGAAGGGTGCAAGTCTACTGCTGTTTGTAAGTGGTAACAGAAAGCTTTCTCTTTTTGGTACCCTACCCCAAGTTACACTGTCACTTCTTTTTCCTAGTTTTATTTTTGTCGGTTTGTATTCTCAACATAGACCCTTTTCCTTCCTAACCTTGGCTGTCCTGAACCTTACTGTCCTTGAACTCAGTGATTTGCCTGTCTTGCTGGGATGAAACTGTGAGCTACCATCCAGAAGGAAGCACCCTGCTGAGGTTAGATTGGGGTCTCTTCCATTTTCCTCTATGAACATGCATATGGCAGGCCTGTTCTTTCTTTTTTACTTTTCTTTTTCTTTTTAAAGATTTATATATTTATTATATTTAAGTATGCTGTAGCTATCTTCAGACAGTCCAGAAGAGGGTGTCTGATTCTGAAGAATCTAAATCATTCTTATTGTCTGCATATGATGTATATAAACACAGCCTCACATATACTCAAAAAAAAAAAAAAAAGAAAGAAAGAAAGATGTGGCTACAGAGAGGGCTCAACAATTAAGAGCATTGTCTCCTCTTCCAGAGAACCTGGGCTCAATTACCAGTATTATATATGGTGGCCCATCTTCAGTTCCAGGGGATCTAATACTCTGTTCTGGAGTCTGTGGGCACAGCATACACATGCAAAATATTCTTACGCAATCATTGAGAGAGGAGAGAGAGGGGTTGAGAGAGAGGGGAGGTAATCATACCTCCTGACGAGTTTGAAGACCTGAGCTTCATCACTCACACAAATAAATAAATGCAAAATATTTTTAAAAAATAAACTCTGCCATTGACCTTTAAAAATTCCTAGAAAACAAGTTTTATAAGCAACAGTTATATTTACTATATCTAAAGTACAGTCATGAGCATATTCTCTAAATAGAAAAATGCCTGTTAGTCTTAGAAATGAAAAAGACAAACCAAGGAAGGTTTGCAATTACATAATGAGGCAGCTCAGCCCAGCTCTTAGGTTGGAAATAAGACTGGAGAATAGGATACACCTGAAGACAGCCAGCCATTGCTTTTTGTTTTGGAGGCTGAAAGGATACACCTGAAGACAGCCAATGCTGTGTGATGGTGATCTGGTATTTTTTTTTTAATTTTTAAAAACTTTAACACTTTTTATAAAACCTTTTTCTTTCTTTCTTTCTTTCTTTCTTTCTTTCTTTCTTTCTTTCTTTCTTTCTTTCTTTCTTTCTTTCTTTCTTTCTTTCTTCCTTTCTTTCTTTCTGTCTTTCTTTCTTTCCCTAGCCTACCCTAGCCTACCCTAGCCTACCCTAGCCTACCCTAGCCTACCCTAGCCTACCCTAGCCTACCCTAGCCTACCCTAGCCTACCCTAGCCTACCCTAACCTTCCCTAGCCTACCCTAGCCTACCCTAGCCTACCCTAGCCTTGCCTAGCCTACCCTAGCCTTCCCTAGCCTTCCCTAGCCTTCCCTAGCCTTCCCTAGCCCTGCCTAACCCTGTCTTTCACCAGGGTGGCCTCGAACTCAGAAACTGACTGCCTATGCCTACAGAGTGCTCTCATTAAGAGCTTGAGCCACCACTGAAGGTATGCAGACCATAAGAGGGATTTAGATTTTCCTGAATTTGACACCCTCTTCTTGAGTGTCTGAAGACAGCTACTGTGTACTTATATCTAATAAATACATAAATAAATAATTAAATAAACATTTTTTAAAAGGATAAGAAAGAAAGAAAAGGCTGGCCTGCCCTCCTTAGCTCTGTCTGTCTGTCTGTCTGTCTGATCCCTGAGAAATGGAGATGGGACACCATATAGTTGCTGGTAGTTGATCCCAGGTTCTCTGGAAGAGGAGACAATGCTGTTAATTGTTGAGCTTTTTCAGTGGCCCCACCCTTCTTTAAATTTTTGAAGTATATGTGAGGCTCTCTTTAGGTACACCATGTGCAGACCATAAGAGGGATTTAGATTCTCCAGAATCTGACACCCTCTTCTGGAGTGTCTGAAAACAGCTACAGTGTACTTATATCAAATAAATAAATAAATAAATAAATAAATAAATAAATAAATAAATGAACATTTTTTAAAAAGGATAAGAAAGAAAGAAGACCTGGCAGGCCTGCCATCCTTATCTCTGTCTGTTTGTCTGTCTGTCTGTCTGTCTGATCCTCTGATACTGGATATGGGCCACCATATAGTTGCTGGTAGTTGATCCCAGGTTCTATGGAAGAGGAGACAATGCTGTTAATTGTTGAGACCTTTCAGTGGTCCCACCCATCTTTAAATTTTTAGAAGTATATGTGAGGCTGTGTTTATGTACATCATATGCAGACCATAAGAGGGATTTAGATTCTGCAGAATCTGACACCTTCTTCTGGAGTGTCTGAAGACAGCTACAGTGTACTTATATCTAATAAATACATAAATAAATAAATAAGTAAACATTTTTTCAAAAGGATAAGAAAGAAAGAAAGACCAGGCAGGCCTGCCATCCTTATATCTGTCTGTCTGACTGTCTGTCTGATCCTCTGGAACTGGAGATGGGCCACCATATAGTTGCTGGTAGTTGATCCCAGGTTCTCTGGAAGAGGAGATAATGCTGTTAATTGATGAGCCCTTTCAGTGGCCCCACCTTTCATTAAAATTTTTGAAGTATATCTGAGGCTGTGTTTATGTACATCATATGCAGACCAGAAGATGGTTTTAGATTTTTCAGAATCTGACACCTTCTACTGGAGTTTCTGAAGACAGCTACAGTGTACTTATATATAATAAATACATAAATAAATACATTAATAAATAAATAAACATTTTTTATAAAGGATAAAAAAGAAAGAAAATTCAGGCAGGCCTGCCATCCTTATCTCTGTCTGTCTGTCTGTCTGTCTGTCTGAACCTCTGGAACTGCATATGGGCCACCATATATTTGCTGTTAGTTTTTCCCAGGTTCTCTGGAAGAGGAGACAATGCTGTTAATTGTTGAGCCCTTTCAGTGGCCCCGCCCATCTTTAAATGTTTAGAAGTATTTGTGAGGCTGTGACTATGTACATCATATGCAGACCATAAGAGGGATTTAGATTCTCCAGAATCTGACACCCTTTTCTGGACTGTCTGAAGACAGCTACAGTGTACTTATATCAAATAAATACATAAATAAATAAATAAATAAATAAATAAATAAATAAACATTTTTTAAAGAGGATAAGTAAGAAAGAAAGACCTGGCAAGCCTGCCATCCTTATCTCTGTCTGTCTGTCTGTCTGTCTGATCCCCTGGAACTGCAGATGGTCCACCATATAGTTGCTGGTAGTTGATCCCAGGTTCTCTGGAAGAGTAGACAATGATGTTAATGGTTGAGCCCTTTCAGTGGTCCCACCCATCTTTAAATTTTTATAATTATATGTGAGGCTCTGTTTATGTACATCATATGCAGACCATAAGAGGGATTTAGATTCTCCAGAATCTGACACCCTCTTCTGGAGTGTCTGAAGACAGCTACAGTGTACTTATATCTAATAAATACATAAATACATAAAAAAATAAATAAATAAACATTTTTAAAACAGGATAAGAAAGAAAGAAAGACCAGGCAGGCCTGCCATTCTTATCTCTGTCTGTCTGTCTGTCTGTCTGTCTGTCTGACAGTCTGTCTGATCACCTGGAACTGGAGGTGGGCCACTATATAGTTGCTGATAGTTGATCCCAGGTTCTCTGGAAGTGGAGACAGTCATGGTAATTTTTGAGCCCTCTCAGTGGCCCCACACATCTTTAAATTTTTAGAAGTATACGTGAGTCTGTGTTTATGTACATCATATGCAGGCCATAAGAGGGAATTAGATTCTCCAGACTCTGACACCCTCTTCTGGAGTGTCTGAAGACAGCTACAGTTTACTTATATCTAATAAATACATAAATAAATAAATAAGTAAACATTTTATCAAAAGGATAAGAAAGAAAGAAAGACCAGGCAGGCCTGCCATCCATATCTCTGTCTGTCTGTCTGTCTGTCTGTCTGTCTGATCCCCTGGAACTGTAGATGGGCCACCATATAGTTGCTGGTAGTTGAGCCGAGGTTCTCTGGAAGTGGAGACAATGCTGTTCATTGTTGAGCCCTTTCAATGTCCCCACCCATCTTTAAATATTTAGAACTGTATGTTAGGCTGTGTTTATGTACTTCATATGCAGACCATAAGAGGGATTTAGATTCCCCAGAATCTGACACCCTTCTCTGGACTGTCTGAAGACAGCTACAGTGTACTTATATCTAATAAATAAATAAATAAATAAATAAATAAATAAATAAATAAATAAATAAACATTTTTTAAACAGGATAAGTAAGAAAGAAAGACATGGCAGGCCTGCCATCCTTATCTCTGTCTGTCTGTCTGTCTGTCTGATCCCCTGGAACTGCAGATGGGCCACCATATAGTTGCTGATAGTTGATCCCAGGTTCTGGAAGAGGAGACAATGATGTTAATTGTTGAGCCCTTTCAGTGGTCCCACCCATCTTTAAATTTTTAGAATTATATGTGAGGCTGTGTTTATGTACATCATATGCAGACCATAAGAAGGATTTAGATTCTCCAGTATCTGACACCCTCTTCTGGAGTGTCTGCAGACAGCTACAGTGTACTTATATCTAATAAATAAATAAATAAATAAATAAATAAATAAATAAATAAATAAATAAATATTTTTTCAGAGAATAAGAAAAAAAGAAAGACCAGGCAAACCTGGCATCCATATCTCTGTTTGTCTGTCTGTCTGTCTGTCTGTCTGATCCCAGGGAACTGGAGATGAGCCACCATATAGTTGCTGGTCGTTGATCCCAGGTTCTCTGTAAGAGGACATAATGCTTTTAATTGTTGAGCCCTTTCAGTGGCCCCACCCTTCATTAAATTTTTAGAAGTATATCTGAGGCTATGTTTATATACATCATATGCAGACCAGAAGATGGTTTTAATTTCTTCAGAATCTGACACCCTTTACTGGAGTGTCTGAAGACAGCTACAGTGTACTTATATCTAATAAATACATAAATAAATTAATTAATAAATAAATAAACATTTTTTAAAAAGGATAAGAAAGAAAGAAAAATCAGGCAGGCCTGCCATCCTTATCTCTCTCTGTCTGTCTGTCTGTCTGTCTGATCCTCTGGAACTGGATATGGGCCACCATATATTTGCTGGTAGTTTTTCCCAGGTTCTCTGGAAGAGGAGACAATGCTGTGAATTGTTGAGCCCTTTCAGTGGCCCCAACCATCTTTAAATTTTTAGAGGTAAATGTGAGGTTGTATTTATGTACATCATATGCAGACCCTAAGAGTGATTTAAATTCTTCAGAATCTGACACCCTCTTCTGGAGTGTCTGAAGACAGCTATAGTGTACTTATATCTAATAAATACATAAATAAATAAATAAATAAATAAATAAATAAATAAATAAACATTTTTTAATCAGGATAAGTAAGAAAGAAAGACCAGGCAGGCCTGCCTTCCTTATCTCTGTCTGTCTGTCTGTCTGATCCCCTGGAACTGCAGATGGGCCACCATATAGTTGCTGGTAGTTGATCCCAGGTTCTCTGGAAGAGGAGACAATGCTGTTAATTGTTGAGCCCATTCAGTGGCCTCACCCATCTTTAAATTTTTAGAAGTATACTTGAGTCTGTGTTTATGTACATCATATGCAGAACATAAGAGGTATTAGTTTCTCCAGAATCTGACACCCTCTTCTGGAATGTCTGAAGAAAGCTACAGTGTACTTATATCTAATAAATAAATAAATAAATAAATAAATTAATTAATTAATAAGTAAACATTTTTTCAATTGGATAAGAAAGAAAGAAAGACCAGGCAGGCCTGCCATCCTCATCTCTGTCTGTCTGTCTGTCTATCTATATGATCCTTTGGAACTGAAGATAGGCCACCATATAGTTGTTGGTAGTTGATCCCAGGTTCTCTGGAAGAGGAGTCAGTGCTGTTAATTGTGAGCCCTTTCAGTGGCCCCACCCATCTTTAAATTTTTAGGAGTATATGTGAGGCTGTGTTTATGTACATCATATGCAGACCATAAGAGGGATTTAGAATCTCCAGAATCTGACACCCTCTCTGGAGTGTCTGAAGACAGCTACAGTGTACTTATATCTAATAAATACATAAATAAATAAATAAATAAATAAATAAATAAATAAATAAATAAATAAACATTTTTTTAAAAAGATAAGAAAGAAAGAAAGAAAGACCTGGCAGGCCTGCCATCCTTATCTCTGTCTGTCTGTCTGTCTGTCTGTCTTTTCCTCTGGTACTGGAAATGGGCCAGCATATAGTTGCTGGTAGTTGATCCCAGGTTCTCTGAAAGAGGAGACAATGCTGTTAATTGTTTACCGCTTTCAGTGGCGCCACTCATCTTTAAATTTTTAGAAGTAATTGTGAGGCTGTGTTTATGTACATTATATTCAGACCATAAGAGTGATTTAGATTCTCCAGAAGCTTGCACCCTCTTCTGGAGTGTCTGAAGACACTACAGTATACTTATATATAATAAATACATGAATAAATAAATAAGTAAACATTTTTTAAAAAGGATAAGAAAGAAAGAAAGACCAGGCAGGCCTGCCATCCTTATCTCTGTCTGTGTGTCTCTCTGTCTGTCTGTCTGATCACCTGGAACTGGAGATGGGCCACCATAGTTGCTGGTAGTTGATCCCAGGTTCTCTGGAAGAGGAGACAACGCTCTTAATTGTTGAGCCCTTTCAGTGGCCCCACCCATCTTTAAATTTTTAGAAGTATACTTGAGTCTGTGTTTATGTATATCATATGCAGACCATAAGAGGTATTTAGATTCTCCAGAATCTGACACCCTCTTCTGGAGTGTCTGAAGACAGCTACAGTGTACTTATATCTAATAAATAAATAAATAAATAAATAAATAAATAAATAAATAAATAAATAAGTAAACATTTTTTCAAAAGGATAAAAAAGAAAGAAAGACCAGGCAGGCCTGCCATCCTTATATCTGACTGTCTGTCTGTCTCTCTGATCCCCTGGAACTGGAGATGGGCCACCATATAGTTGCTGGTAGTTAATCAGAGGTTCTCTGGAAGAGGAGACAATGCTGTTAATTGTTGAGCCCTTTCAATGGCCCCACCCATCTTTAAATTTTTAGAAGTGTATGTGAGGCTGTGTTTATGTACATCATATGCAGACCATAAGAGGGATTTAGATGCTCCATAAACTGACACACTCTTCTGGAGTGTCTGAAGATAGCTACAGTGTACTTATATCTAATAAATACATGAATAAATAAATAAATAAACATTTTTTAAAAAGGATAAGAAAGAAAGAAAGACCAGGCAAGCCTGCCGTCCTTATCTCTTTCTGTCTGTCTTTCTCTCTATATGATCCTTTGGAACTGGAGATAGGCCACCATATAGTTGCTGGTAGTTGATCCCAGGTTCTCCGGAAGAGGAGACAATGCTGTTAATTGTTGATCCCTTTCAGTGGCCCCACGCATCTTTAAATTTTAGAAGTATATGTGAGGCTGTGTTTATGTACATCATATGCAGACCATAAGAGGGATTTAGATACTCCAGAATCTGACACCCTCTTCTGAAGTGTATGAAGACAGCTACATTGTACTTATATCTAATAAATACATACATAAATAAATAAATAAATAAATAAATAAATAAATAAATAAATACATACATACATAAACATTTTTTAAAAGGATAAGAAAGAAAGTAAGACCAGGCAGGCCTGCCATCCTTATCTCTGTCTGTCTGTCTGTCTGTCTGACAGTCTGTCTGATCCCCTGGACGTGGAGGTGGGCCACTATATACTTACTGATAGTTGATCCCAGGTTCTCTGGAAGTGGAGACAGTGATGGTAATTGTTGAGCCCTTTCAGTGGTCCCACCCATCTTTAAATTTTTAGAAGTATATGTGAGGCTGTGTTTATGTACATCATATGCAGACCATAAGAGGGATTTAGATTCTCCAAATCTGACACCCTCTCTTGGAGTGTCTGAAGACGGCTACAGTGTACTTATATCTAATAAATAAATAAATAAATAAATAAATAAATAAATAAATAAACAAACATTTTTTTTAAAGGATAAGAAATAAAGAAAGACCAGGCAGGCCTGCCATCCTTATCTCGGTCTCTCTGTCTGTCTGTCTGTCAGTCTGATCCCCTGGAACTGGAATGGGCCCCATATATTTGCTGGTAGTTGATCCGAGGTTCTCTGGAAGAGGAGACAATGCTGTTAATTGTTGAGTCCTTTCAGTGGCCCCACACATCTTTAAATTTTTAGAAGTATATGTGAGTCTGTGTTTATGTACATCATATGCAGACCATAAGAGGGATTTAGATTCTCAAGAATCTGACAACATCTTCTGAAGTGTCTGAAGACAGCTACAGTGTACTTATATCTAATAAATACATAAATAAAAAAATAAATAAATAAACATTTTTCAACAGTATAATAAAGAAAGAAAGACCAGGCACGCCTGCCATCCTTATCTCGGTCTCTCTGTCTGTCTGTCTGTCTGATCCACTGGACTGGAGATGGGCCACCATATAGGTGCTGGTAGTTTATCCCAGGTTCTCTGTAAGAGGAGACAATGTTGTTAATTGTTGAGCTTTTAGAGTGGCCCCAACCTTCTTTAAATTTTTAGAAGTATATGTGAGGCTGTGTTTATGTACATCATATGCAGACCATAAGAGGGATTCAGATTCTCCAGATTCTAACACCCTCTACTGGAGAGTCTGAAGACAGCTACAGTGTACCTATATCTAATAAATAAATAAATAAATATATAAATATATAAATAAATAAATAAATAAATAAATAAATAAACATTTTTTAAAAAGAATAAGAAATAAAGAAAGACCAGGCAGGCCTGCCTTCCTTATCTCTGTTTGTCTGTCTGTCTGTCTGTCGTTCTGATCCCATGGAACTGGGGATGGGCCACCATATAGTTGTTGGTAGTTGACCCAGGTTCTCTGGAAGAGGAGACAATGCTGTTCATTGTTGAGCCCTTTCAATGGCCCCACCCATCTTTAAATGTTTAGAACTGTATGTGAGGCTCTGTTTATGTACATCATATGCAGGCCATAAGAGGGATTTAGATTCTCCATAATCTGACACCCTCTTCTGGAGTGTCTGAAGACAGCTACAGTGTACTTATATATAATAAATACATAAATAAATAAATAAATAAATAAATAAATAAATAAATAAACATTTTTTTTAATTAAATGATAAGAAAAAAAGAAAGACCAGGCAGGCCTGCCATCCATATCTCTGTTTGTCTGTCTGTCTGTCTGTCTAATCCCTGGGAACTGGAGATGAGCCACCATATAGTTGCTGGTAGTTGATCCCAGGTTCTCTGGAAGAGGAGACAATGCTGTTAATTGTAGAGCCCTTTCAGTGGCCCCACCCTTCATTAAATTTTTAGAAGTATATCTGAGGCTGTGTTTATGTACATCATATGCAGACCAGAAGATGGTTTTAGATTCTTCAGAACCTGACACCCTCTACTGGAGATCTTAAGACAGCTACAGTGTACTTATTTCTAAAAAATACATAAATAAATAAATTAATAAATAAATAAACATTTTTTAAAAAGGATAAGGAAGAAAGTAAAATCAGGCAGTCATGCCATCCTTATCTCTGTCTGTCTGTCTGTCTGTCTGTCTGATCGTCTGGAACTGGATATGGGCCACCATATATTTGCTGGTAGTTTTTCCCAAGTTCTCTGGAAGAGGAGACAACGATGTTAATTGTTCAGTCCGTTCAGTGGCCACAGCCATCTTTAAATTTTTAGAAGTAAATGTGAGGCTGAATTTATGTACATCATATGCAGATCATAAGAGTGATTTAAATTCTCCAGAATCTGACACCCTCTTCTGGAGTGTCTGAAGACAGCTACAGTGTACTTATATCTAATAAATACATAAATAAATAAATAAATAAATAAATAAATAAATAAATAAACATTTTTTAAAAAGGATAAGAAAGAAACAAAGACCTGGCAGGCCTGCCATCCTTATCTCTGTCTGTCTGTCTGTCTGTCTGTCTGATCCTCTGGTACTGGATATGGGCCACCATATAGTTGCTGGTAGTTTATCCAAGGTTCTCTGGAAGAGGAGACAATGCTGTAAATTTTTGAGCCCTTTCAGTGGCCCCACACTTCATTAAATTTTTAGAAGTATATCTGAGGCTGTGTTTATGTACATCATAATCAGACCATAAGAGTGATTTAGATTCTCCAGAAACTGACACCCTCTTCTGTAGTGTCTGAAGACAGCTACAGTGTACTTATATCTAATAAATACATAAATAAATAAACAAACAAATAAATAAATAAATAAATAAACATTTTTTAAAAAGGATAAGACAGAAAGAAAGACCAGGCAGGCCTGCCACCCTTATCTCTGTCTGTCTGTCTGTCTGTGTGAAACCCTGGAACTGGAAGTGGGCCACCATATAGTTGCTGGTAGTTTATCCAAGGTTCTCTGGAAGAGGAGACAGTGCTTTTAAATGTTGAGCCCTTTCTGTAGCCCCACCCATCTTTCAATTTTTAGAAGTATATGTGAGGCTGTGTTTATGTACATCATATGCAGACCATAAGAGGGATTTAGATTCTCCAGAATCTGACACCCTCTTCTGGAGTGTCTGAAGACAGCTACAGTTTACTTATATCTAATAAATACATACATAAATAAATAAATGAATAAATAAATTAATAAATAAATAAACATTTTTTAAAAAGGATAAGAAAGTAAGAAAGACCAGGCAGGCCTGCCACCCTTATCTCTGTCTGTCTGTCTGTCTGTCTGTCTGATACCCTGGAACTGTAGATTGGCCACCATAGTGTTGCTGGTAGTTGATTCCAAGTTCTCTGGAAGAGGAGACAATGCTGTTAATTGTTGAGCCCTTTCATTGGCCCCACCCATCTTTAAATATTTAGAAGTATATGTGAGGCTGTGTTTATGTACATCATATGCAGACCATAAATGTGATTTAGATTCTCCAGAATCTGACACCCTCTTCTGGAGTGTCTGAAGACAACTACAGTGTACTTATATCAAATAAATAAATAAATAAATAAATAAATAAATAAATAAATAAATAAACATTTTATAAACAGGATAAGAAAGAAAGTAAGACCAGGCAGGCCTGCCATCCTTATCTCTGTCTGTCTGTCTGTCTGACAGTCTGTCTGATCCCCTGGACGTGGAGGTGGGCCACTATATACTTGCTGATAGTTGATCCCAGGTTCTCTGGAAGTGGAGACAGTGATGGTAATTGTTGAGCCCTTTCAGTGGTCCCACCCATCTTTAAATTTTTAGAAGTATATGTGAGGCTGTGTTTATGTACATCATATGCAGACCATAAGAGGGATTTAGATTCTCCAGAATCTGACACCCTCTCTTGGAGTGTCTGAAGACGGCTACAGTGTACTTATATCTAATATATAAATAAATAAATAAATAAATAAATAAATAAATAAACATTTTTTTAAAGGATAAGAAATAAAGAAAGACCAGGCAGGCCTGCCATCCTTATCTCTGTCTCTCTGTCTGTCTGTCTGTCTGATCCTCTGGTACTGGATATGGGCCACCATATAGTTGCTGGTAGTTTATCCAAGGTTCTCTGGAAGAGGAGACAATGCTGTAAATTGTTGAGCCCTTTCAGTGGCCCCACCCTTCATTAAATTTTTAGAAGTATATCTGAGGCTGTGTTTATGTACATCATAATCAGACCATAAGAGTGATTTAGATTCTCCAGAAACTGACACCCTCTTCTGTAGTGTCTGAAGACAGCTACAGTGTACTTATATCTAATAAATACATAAATAAATAAACAAACAAATAAATAAATAAATAAATAAACATTTTTTAAAAAGGATAAGACAGAAAGAAAGACCAGGCAGGCCTGCCACCCTTATCTCTGTCTGTCTGTCTGTCTGTGTGAAACCCTGGAACTGGAAGTGGGCCACCATATAGTTGCTGGTAGTTTATCCAAGGTTCTCTGGAAGAGGAGACAGTGCTTTTAAATGTTGAGCCCTTTCTGTAGCCCCACCCATCTTTCAATTTTTAGAAGTATATGTGAGGCTGTGTTTATGTACATCATATGCAGACCATAAGAGGGATTTAGATTCTCCAGAATCTGACACCCTCTTCTGGAGTGTCTGAAGACAGCTACAGTTTACTTATATCTAATAAATACATACATAAATAAATAAATGAATAAATAAATAAATAAATAAATAAATAAATAAATAAATAAACATTTTTTAAAAAGGATAAGAAAGTAAGAAAGACCAGGCAGGCCTGCCACCCTTATCTCTGTCTGTCTGTCTGTCTGTCTGTCTGTCTGATACCCTGGAACTGTAGATTGGCCACCATAGTGTTGCTGGTAGTTGATTCCAAGTTCTCTGGAAGAGGAGACAATGCTGTTAATTGTTGAGCCCTTTCATTGGCCCCACCCATCTTTAAATATTTAGAAGTATATGTGAGGCTGTGTTTATGTACATCATATGCAGACCATAAATGTGATTTAGATTCTCCAGAATCTGACACCCTCTTCTGGAGTGTCTGAAGACAACTACAGTGTACTTATATCAAATAAATAAATAAATAAATAAATAAATAAATAAATAAATAAATAAATAAACATTTTATAAACAGGATAAGAAAGAAAGTAAGACCAGGCAGGCCTGCCATCCTTATCTCTGTCTGTCTGTCTGTCTGACAGTCTGTCTGATTCCCTGGACGTGGAGGTGGGCCACTATATACTTGCTGATAGTTGATCCCAGGTTCTCTGGAAGTGGAGACAGTGATGGTAATTGTTGAGCCCTTTCAGTGGTCCCACCCATCTTTAAATTTTTAGAAGTATATGTGAGGCTGTGTTTATGTACATCATATGCAGACCATAAGAGGGATTTAGATTCTCCAGAATCTGACACCCTCTCTTGGAGTGTCTGAAGACGGCTACAGTGTACTTATATCTAATAAATAAATAAATAAATAAATAAATAAATAAATAAATAAACATTTTTTTAAAGGATAAGAAATAAAGAAAGACCAGGCAGGCCTGCCATCCTTATCTCTGTCTCTCTGTCTGTCTGTCTGTCTGATCCACTGGACTGGAGATGGGCCACCATATAGGTGCTGGTAGTTTATCCCAGGTTCTCTGTAAGAGGAGACAATGTTGTTAATTGTTGAGCTTTTAGAGTGGCCCCAACCTTCTTTAAATTTTTAGAAGTATATGTGAGGCTGTGTTTATGTACATCATATGCAGACCATAAGAGGGATTCAGATTCTCCAGATTCTAACACCCTCTACTGGAGAGTCTGAAGACAGCTACAGTGTACCTATATCTAATAAATAAATAAATAAATAAATATATAAATAAATAAATAAATAAACATATAAACATTTTTTAAAAAGGATAAGAAAGAAAGAAAGACCAGGCAGGCCTGCCTTCCTTATCTCTGCTTGTCTGTCTGTCTGTCTGTAGTTCTGATCCCATGGAACTGGGGATGGGCCACCATATAGTTGTTGGTAGTTGATCCCAGGTTCTCTGGAAGAGGAGACAACGTTGTTAATTGTTGAGCCCTTTCAGTGGCCCCACCCATCTTTAAATTTTTAGAAGTATACATGAGTCTGTGTTTATGTACATCTTATGCAGACCATAAAAGGGATTTAGATTCTCCAGAATCTGACACACTTTTCTGGAGTGTCTGAAGACAGCTACAGTGTACTTATATCTAATAAATAAATAAATAAATAAATAAATAAATAAGTAAACATTTTTTCAAAAGGATAAGAAAGAAAGAAAGACCAGGCAGGCCTGCCATCCTTATCTCTGACTGTCTGTATGTCTGTCTGTCTGATCCCCTGGAACTGGAGATGGGCCACCATATAGTTGCTGGAAGTTGATCGGAGGTTCTCTGGAAGAGGAGACAATGCTGTTCATTGTTGAGCCCTTTCAATGGCCCCACCCATCTTTAAATGTTTAGAACTGTATGTGAGGCTCTGTTTATGTACATCATATGCAGGCCATAAGAGGGATTTAGATTCTCCATAATCTGACACCCTCTTCTGGAGTGTCTGAAGACAGCTACAGTGTACTTATATATAATAAATATATAAATAAATAAATAAATAAATAAACATTTTTTTAATTAAATGATAAGAAAAAAAGAAAGACCAGGCAGGCCTGCCATCCATATCTCTGTTTGTCTGTCTGTCTGTCTGTCTGATCCCTGGGAACTGGAGATGAGCCTTCATATAGTTGCTGGTAGTTGATCCCAGGTTCTCTGGAAGAGGAGACAATGCTGTTAATTGTAGAGCCCTTTCAGTGGCCCCACCCTTCATTAAATTTTTAGAAGTATATCTGAGGCTGTGTTTATGTACATCATATGCAGACCAGAAGATTGTTTTAGATTCTTCAGAACCTGACACCCTCTACTGGAGATCTTAAGACAGCTACAGTGTACTTATATCTAAAAAACACATAAATAAATAAATTAATAAATAAATAAACATTTTTTAAAAAGGATAAGGAAGAAAGTAAAATCAGGCAGTCCTGCCATCCTTATCTCTGTCTGTCTGTCTGTCTGTCTGTCTGTCTGATCCTCTGGAACTGGATATGGCCACCATATATTTGCTGGTAGTTTTTCCCAAGTTCTCTGGAAGAGGAGACAATGATGTTAATTATTCAGTCCTTTCAGTGGCCACAGCCATCTTTAAATTTTTAGAAGTAAATGTGAGGCTGAATTTATGTACATCATATGCAGATCATAAGAGTGATTTAAATTCTCCAGAATCTGGCACCCTCTTCTGGAGTGTCTGAAGACAGCTACAGTGTACTTATATCTAATAAATACATAAATAAATAAATAAATAAATAAATAAACATTTTTTAAAAAGGATAAGAAAGAAACAAAGACCTGGCAGGCCTGCCATCCTTATCTCTGTCTGTCTGTCTGTCTGTCTGTCTGTCTGATCCTCTGGTACTGGATATGGGCCACCATATAGTTGCTGGTAGTTTATCCAAGGTTCTCTGGAAGAGGAGACAATGCTGTAAATTGTTGAGCCCTTTCAGTGGCCCCACCCTTCATTAAAATTTTAGAAGTATATCTGAGGCTGTGTTTATGTACATCATAATCAGACCATAAGAGTGATTTAGATTCTCCAGAAACTGACACCCTCTTCTGTAGTGTCTGAAGACAGCTACAGTGTACTTATATCTAATAAATACATAAATAAATAAATAAATAAACAAATAAATAAATAAATAAATAAACATTTTTTAAAAAGGATAAGACAGAAAGAAAGACCAGGCAGGCCTGCCACCCTTATCTCTGTCTGTCTGTCTGTCTGTGTGAAACCCTGGAACTGGAAGTGGGCCACCATATAGTTGCTGGTAGTTTATCCAAGGTTCTCTGGAAGAGGAGACAGTGCTTTTAAATGTTGAGCCCTTTCTGTAGCCCCACCCATCTTTCAATTTTTAGAAGTATATGTGAGGCTGTGTTTATGTACATCATATGCAGACCATAAGAGGGATTTAGATTCTCCAGAATCTGACACCCTCTTCTGGAGTGTCTGAAGACAGCTACAGTTTACTTATATCTAATAAATACATACATAAATAAATAAATGAATAAATAAATAAATAAACATTTTTTAAAAAGGATAAGAAAGTAAGAAAGACCAGGCAGGCCTGCCACCCTTATCTCTATCTGTCTGTCTGTCTGTCTGTCTAATACCCTGGAACTGTAGATTGGCCACGATAGTGTTGCTGGTAGTTGATTCCAGGTTCTCTGGAAGAGGAGACAATGCTGTTAATTGTTGAGCCCTTTCATTGGCCCCACCCATCTTTAAATATTTAGAAGTATATGTGAGGCTGTGTTTATGTACATCATATGCAGACCATAAATGTGATTTAGATTCTCCAGAATCTGACACCCTCTTCTGGAGTGTCTGAAGACAACTACAGTGTACTTATATCAAATAAATAAATAAATAAATAAATAAATAAATAAATAAATAAATAAATAAATAAATAAACATTTTATAAACAGGATAAGAAAGAAAGAAAGACCAGGCAGGCCTGCCATCCTTATCTCTGTCTCTCTGTCTGTCTGTCTACAGTCTGTCTGATCCCCTTGGACTCGAGATGGGCCACCATATAGTTGCTGGTAGTTGATCCCAGGTTCTCTGGAAGAGGAGACAATGCTGTTAATTGTTGAGCCCTTTCAGTGGCCCCACCCATCTTTAAATTTTTAGAAGTGTATGTGAGGCTGTGTTTATGTACATGATATGCAGACCATAAGAGGGATTTAGATTTTCCAGAATCTGACACCCTCTTCTGGAGTGTCTGAAGACAGCTAATGTGTACTTATATCTAATAAACACATAAATAAATAAATAAACATTTTTTAAAAAGTATAAGAAAGTAAGAAAGACCAGGCAGGCCTCCATATTTATGTGTGTCTCTCTGTCTGTCTGTGTGATACACTGGAACTGGAGATGGGTCACCATATAGTTGCTGGTAGTTTATCTAAGGTTCTCTGGAAGAGGAGACAATGCTGTTAATTGTTGAGCCCTTTCTGTGGCCAACCCATCTTTAAATTTTTAGAAGTATATGTGAGGCTGTTTTTATGTACATCATATGCAGACCATAAGAGGGATTTAGATTCTCCAGAATCTGACACCCTCTTCCTGAGTGTCTGAAGACAGCTACAGTTTACTTATATCTAATAAATACATAAATAAATAAATAAATGAATGAATAAATAAATAAATAAATAAATAAATAAATAAATAAACATTTTTAAAAAGGATAAGAAAGTAAGAAAGACCAGGCAGGCCTGCCACCCTTATCTCTGTCTGTCTGTCTGTCTGATTCCCTGGAACTGGAGATGGGCCACCATACTGTTGCTGGTAGTTTATCCCAGGTTCTCTGGAAGAGGAGCCAATGATGTTAATTGTTGAGCCCTTTCAGTGGAGCCACCCATCTTTAAATATTTAGAAGTATATGTGAGGCTGTGTTTATGTACATCATATGCAGACCATAAATGTGATTTAGATTCTCCAGAATCTGAAACCCTCTTCTGGAGTGTCTGAAGGCAGCTACAGTGTACTTATATCAAATAAATAAATAAATAAATAAATAAATAAATAAATAAATAAATAAATAAATAAACATTTTTTAAACAGGATAAGAAAGAAAGAAAGACCAGGCAGGCCTGAAATTCTTATCTCTGTCTGTCTGTCTGTCTGTCTACAGTCTGTCTGATCCCCTTGGACTCGAGATCGGCCACCATATAGTTGCTGGTAGTTGATGCCAGGTTCTCTGGAAGAGGAGTCAGTGCTATTAATTGTTGAGCCCTTTCAGTAGCCCAACCCATCTTTAAATTTTTAGAAGTATATGTGAGGCTGTGTTTATGTACATCATATACATACCATAAGAGGGATTTAGATATTCCAGAATCTGACACCCTCTTCTGGAGTGTCTGAAGACAGCTACAGTGTACTTATATCTAATAAATACATAAATAATTAAATAAACATTTTTTAAAACGATAAGAAAGAAAGAAAGACCAGGCAGGCCTGCCATCCTTATCTCTGTCTGTCTGTCTGTCTGATCCCCTGGAACTGGAGATGGGCCACCATATAGTTGCTAGTAGTTGATTTCAGGTTCTCTGGAAGAGGAGACAATGCTGTTAATTGTTGAGCCCTTTCAGTGGCCCCACACATCTTTAAATTTTTAGAAGTATATGTGAGGCTGTGTTCATGTACATCATATGCAACCATAAGAGGGATATAGATTCTCCAGAATCTGACACCCTCTTCTGGAGAGTCTGAAGACAGCTACAGTGTACTTATATCTAATAAATACATAAATAAATAAACAAATAAATAAATAAATAAACAAATAAATAAACATTTTTTAAAAAGGATAAGACAGAAAGAAAAATCAGGCAGGCCTGCCATCCTTATCTCTGTCTTTCTGTCTGTCTGTCTTATCCCCTGGAACTTGAGATGGGCCACCATATAGTTGCTGGTAGTTGATCCCACGTTCTCTGGAAGAAGAGACAATGCTGTTAATTGTTTAGCTTTTTCAGTGGGCCCACCCATCTTTAAATTTTTAGAAGTATATGCGAGGCTGTGTTTATGTACATCATATGCAGACCATAAGAGGGATTTAGATTCTCCAGAAGATGAGACCCTCTTCTAGAGTGTTTGAAGACAGCTACAGTGTACTTATATCTAATAAATACATAAATAAATAAATAAACATTTTCTAAAAAGTATAAGTAAGAAAGAAAGACCAGTCAGGCCTCCATCCTTATTTCTTTCTGTCTGTCTGTCTGTCTGATACCCTGGAACTGCAGATGGGCCACCATATAGTTGCTGGTAGTTGATCCCAGGTTCTCTGGAAGAGGAGACAATGATGTTAATTGTTGAGCCCTTTCAGTGGTCCTACCCATCTTTAAATTTTTAGAAGTATATGTGAGGCTGTGTTTATGTACATCATATGCAGACCATAAGAGGGATTTAGATTCTCCAGAATCTGACACCCTCTTCTGGAGTGTCTGAAGACAGCTACTGTGTACTTATATCTAATAAATACATAAATAAATAATTAAAAAAACATTATTTAAAAAGGATAAGAAAAAAGAAAGACCAGGCAGGCCTGCCACCCTTATCTCTGTCTGTCTGTCTGTCTGTCTGTCTGATACCCTGGAACTGGAGATGGGCCACCATAGTGTTGCTGGTAGTTTATCCCAGGTTCTCTGGAAGAGGAGACAATGCTGTTAATTGTTGAGCCCTTTCAGTGGGCCCACCCATCTTTAAATTTTTAGAAGAAAATGTGAGTCTGTGTTTATGTACATCATATGCAGACCCTAAGAGGGATTTAGATTCTCCAGAATCTGACACCCTCTTCTGCAGTGTCTAAAGACAGCTACAGTGTACTTATATCTAATAAATACATATATAAAAAATAATTTTTTTTAAAAAGGATAAGAAAGAAAGAAAGACCAGGCAGGCCTGCCATCCTTATCTCTGTCTGTCTGTCTGTCTGTTTGATACCCTGGTACTGGAGATGGGCCACCATATAGTTACTGGTAGTTGATCCCAGGCTCTCTGGAAGAGGAGACAATGCTGTTAATTGTTGAGCCATTTCAGTGGCCCAACCCATCTTTGAATTTTTAGAAGTAAAGTTGTGCTGTGTTTATGTACATCATATGCAGACCATAAGAGGGATTTAGATTCTCCAGAATCTGACACCCTCTTCTGGATTGTTTGAAGACAGCTACATTGTACTTATATCTAATAAATACATAAATAAATAAATAAACATTTTTTAAAAAGGATAAAAAAAGAAAGAAAGACCAGGCAGGCCTGCCATCCTTATCCTTGTCTCTCTGTCTGTCTGTCTGATAACATGGAACTGGAGATGGGCCACCATAAAGTTGCTGGTAGTTGATCCCAGGATCTCTGATGAGTAGACAATGCTGTTAATTGTTGAGACCTTTCAGTGGCCCCACACATCTTTAAATTTTTAGAAGTATATGTGAGGCTGTGTTTATGTACATCATATGCAGACCATAAGAGGGATATAGATTCTCCAGAATCTGACACCCTCTTCTGGAATGTCTGAATATAGCTAAAGTGTACTTATATCTAATAAATACATAAATAAATAAATAAATAAATAAATAAATAAATAAATAAATAAACAAACAAACATTTTTTAAAAAGAATAAGATAGAAAGAAAGACCAGGCTGGACGGTCATCCTTATCTATGTCTGTCTGTCTGTCTCTCTGTCTGTCTGTCTGTCTGATCTCCTGGAACTGGAGATGGGCCACCATATAGTTGCTGGTAGTTGATCCCAGGTACTCTGAAGAGGAGACAATTCTGTTAATTGTTCAGCCCTTTCAGTGGCCCCACTCATCTTTAAATTTCTAGAAGTAAATGTGATGCTGTGTTTATGTACATCATATTCAGACCGTAAGAGGGATTTAGATTCTCCAGAATCTGACACCGTCTTTTGGAGTGTCTATGACGGATACAGTGTACATATATCTAATAAATACATAAATAAATAAATAAATAAATAAATAAACATTTTTTAAAAAGGATAAGAAAAAAAGAAAGACCAGCAGGCCTGCCATCCTTATCTCTGTCTGTCTGTCTGTCTAATCCCCTGGAACTGGAGATGGGCCACCATATAGTTGCTGGTAGTTGATCCCAGGTTCTCTGGAAGAGGAGACAATGCTGTTAATTGTTGAGCGCTTTCAGTGGCCCCACACATCTTGAAATTTTTAGAAGTATATGTGAGTCTGTGTTTATGTACATCATATGCAGACCAAAAGAGGGATTTAGATTCTCCACAATCTGACACCCTCTTCTGGAGTGTCTGAAGACAGATACAGTGTACTTATATCTAATAAATAAATAAATAAATAAATAAATAAATAAATAAATAAGTAAATAAACAAACATTTTTTAAAAAGGATAAGAAAAAAAGAAAGACCAGCAGGCCTGCCATCCTTATCTCTGTCTGTCTGTCTGTCTGTCTGTCAGTCTGATCCCCTGGAACTGGAATGGGCCCCATATATTTGCTGGTAGTTGATCTGAGGTTCTCTGGAAGAGGAGACAATGCTGTTAATTGTTGAGTCCTTTCAGTGGCCCCACACATCTTTAAATTTTTAGAAGTATATGTGAGTCTGTGTTTATGTACATCATATATAGACCATGAGAGGGATTTAGATTCTCAAGAATCTGACAACATCTTCTGAAGTGTCTGAAGACAGCTACAGTGTACTTATATCTAATAAATACATAAATAAAAATAAATAAATAAATAAATAAACATTTTTTCAACAGTATAATAAAGAAAGAAAGACCAGGCACGCCTGCCATCCTTATCTCTGTCTGTCTGTCTGTCTGTCTGATCCCCTGGAACTGGAGATGGGCCACAATATAGTTGCTGGTAGTGCATCCCAGGTTCTCTGGAAGAGGAGACAATGCTGTTAATTGTTGAGCCCTTTCTTTAGTGACCCCACCCATCTTTAAATTTTTAGAAGTATATGTGAGGCTGTGTTTATGTACATCATATGCAGCCCATAAGAGGGATTTAGATTCTCCAGAATCTGACACCCTCTTCTGGAGTGTCTGAAGACAGCTACAGTGTACTTATATCTAAAAAATACATATAAATAAATAAATAAACATTTTTTAAAAAGGATAAGAAAGAAAGAAAGACCAGGCAGGCCTGCCATCCTTATCTCTGTCTTTCTGTCTGTCTGTTTGTCTGTCTGATCCCCTGAAACTGGAGATGGGCCAACATATAGTTGCTGGTAGTTGATCCCAGGTTCTCTGGAAGAGGAGACAATGCTGTTAATTGTTGGTTCCTTTCAGTGGCCCCAACCATCTTTAAATTTTTAGAAGAATATGTGAGGCTGTGTTTATGTACATCATATGCAGAACATAAATGGGATTTACGTTCTGCAGAATCAAACACCCTCTTCTGGAGTGTCTGAAGATAGCTACAGTGTACTTATATATAATAAATTAATAAATAAATAAATAAACCTTTTTAAACGGATAAGAAAGAAATAAAAACCAGAAGGCCTGCCATCCTTGTCTGTATGTCTGTCTGTCTGTCTGATCGCCTGGAACTGGAGATGGGCCACCATATAGTTGCTGGTAGTTGATCCCAGGTTCTCTGGAAGAGGAGACAATGCTGTTAATTTTTGAGCCCTTTCAGTGGCCCCACCCATCTTTAAATTTTTATAAGTATATGTGAGGCTGTGTTCATGTACATCATATGCAGACCATAAGAGGGATTTAGATTCTCCAGAATCTGACACCCTCTTCTGGAGTGTCTGAAGACAGCTACAGTGTACTTATATCGAATAAATAAATAAATAAATAAATAAATAAATAAATAAATAAATAAACATTTTTTAAAAGGATAAGAAAGAATGAAAGACCAGGTAGGCCTGCCATCCTTAACTCTATCTGTCTATATCTCTGTCTGTCTGTCTGATCCCCTGGAACTGGAGATGGGCCACCATATAGTTGCTGGTAGTTTATCCCAGGTTCTCTGGAAGAGGAGACAATGATGTTAATTGTTGAGCCCTTTCAGTGGTCCTACCCATCTTTAAATTTTTAGAAGTATATGTGAGGCTGTGTTTATGTACATCATATGCAGACCATAAGAGGGATATAGATTCTCCAGAATCTGAAACCCTCTTCTGGAGTGTCTGAAGACAGCTACAGTGTACTTATATCTAATAAATACATACATATATAAATAAATAAATAAATAAATAAATAAATAAATAAATATACATTTTTTAAAAGGGATAAGAAAGAAAGAAAAACCAGGCAGGCTTCCATCCTTGTCTCTCTTTCTCTCTGTCTGTCTGTCTTGCCTAGCCCCTTGCGTTGCCTAGCCTAGCCCCTTGCCTTGCCTAGCCCAGCCCCTTGCCTAGCCTAGCCTAGCCCAGCCCTGCCTTGCCTAGCCCTGCCTATCCCTGTCTTTAACCAGGCTGGCCTCGAACTCAGAAACTGACTGCCTCTGCCTCCAGAGTGCTCTCATTAAGAGCTCGAGCCACCACTGACTGTTGGGTTTTCTAAGTCTTACATAGGTATGGTCTGTTTCTCAACTGTGAAACCCTAATTAACACATGTAGTCTGTCCTAGGTCAGCCATAGCTACAGACTGAGGCCTTTTCTAAAACAAAACAAAAGAAAACAAAAAAAAAATAGAAATAATAAAATAAATAAATTAAGAAACCACATGATATCTTTTCTTTCTTTCAATGATACTCAGAGTTTGAAGCAGTTCACCCATGAGACCTCAGCTCCGGACATTGAGGCTGTTTCCCTAACAAGTATTATGGCTGAACCTGAGGGGTTCTACTGCTGATTTGTGTCCCCCACTTTAAAAAAATAGTTGTTTTCAAAGGCTGCAGGTTCTTAGCTCTGTTCCTTGTTACAGTTGAGTCACAGCCCTGAAAGTTCAGTGGTAGTTAAAGGCACTGAGAAGGGCTTCCTATAGACATCAAAGACCAAGTCTTTGTTATTAAAAAGTTAATCTGGATTCCCCCACACCCTGGCATCCTTAGAATTCCTAGAAAGGAAGGCAGGGACCTGGGCAGAAGGGTGCAAGGCTACTGGTGTTTGTAAGTGGTAACAGAAAGCTTTCTCTTGTTGGTACCCTACCCCAAGTTACACTGTCACTTCTTTTTCCTAGTTGTTGTTTTGTAGGTTTGTATTCTCAACATAGACCCTTTTCCTTCCTAACCTTGGCTGTCCTGAACCTTACTGTCCTTGAACTCAGTGATTTGCCTGTCTTGCTGGGATGAAACTGTGAGCTACCATCCAGAAGGAAGCACCCTGCTGAGGTTAGATTGGGGTCTCTTCCATTTTCCTCTATGAACATGCATATGGCAGGCCTGTTCTTTCTTTTTTACTTTTCCTTTTCTTTTTAAAGATTTATTTATTTATTATATTTAAGTATGCTGTAGCTATCTTCAGACAGTCCAGAAGAGGGTGTCAGATTCTGAAGAATCTAAATCATTCTTATTGTCTGCATATGATGTATATAAACACAGCCTCACATATACTCAAAAAAAAAAAAGAAAGAAAGTTGTGGCTACAGAGAGGGCTCAACAATTAAGAGCATTGTCTCCTCTTCCAGAGAACCTGGGCTCAATTACCAGTATTATATATGGTGGCCCATCTCCAGTTCCAGGGGATCTAATACTCTGTTCTGGAGTCTGTGGGCACAGCATACACATGCAAAACATTCTTACACAATCATTGAGAGAGGAGAGAGAGGGGTTGAGAGAGAGGGGAGGTAATCAACCTCCTGACGAGTTTGAAGACCTGAGCTTCATCACTCACACAAATAAATAAATGCAAAATATTTTTAAAAAATAAACTCTGCCATTGCCCTTTAAAAATTCCTAGAAAACAAGTTTTATAAGCAACAGTTATATTTACTATATCTAAAGAACAGTCATGAGCATATTCTCTAAATAGAAAAAGGCCTGTTAGTCTTAGAAATGGAAAAGACAAACCAAGGAAGGTTTGCAATTACATAATGAGGCAGCTCAGCCCAGCTCTTAGGTTGGAAATAAGACTGGAGAATAGGATACACCTGAAGACAGCCAGCCATTGCTTTTTGTTTTGGAGGCAGAAAGGATACACCTGAAGACAGCCAATGCTGTGTGATGGTGATCTGGTATTTTTTTTTTTAATTTTTAAAAACTTTAACACTTTTTATAAAACCTCTTTCTTTCTTTCTTTCTGTCTGTCTGTCTGTCTGTCTGTCTGTCTTTCTGTCTGTCTTTCTGTCTGTCTTTCTGTCTGTCTGTCTTTCTTTCTTTCTTCTCACCCTGGCCTAGCCTACCCTAGCCTACCCTAGCCTACCCTAGCCTACCCTAGCCTACCCTAGCCTACCCTAGCCTACCCTAGCTTACCCTAGCCTAGCCTACCCTAGCCTACCCTAGCCTACCCTAGCCTAGCCTACCCTAGCCTACCCTAGCCTACCCTAGCCTACCCTAGCCTACCCTAGCCCTGCCTAACCATGTCTTTCACCAGGGTGGCCTCGAACTCAGAAACTTACTGCCTCTGCCTACAGAGTGCTCTCATTAAGAGCTTGAGCCACCACTGAAGGTCGGGTTTTCTAAACCTTACCTTGCTCTTGGTGTCTGTTCTCAGCTGTGAAACCCTAATTAACACAGGTAGGCAGTCCTGGGTCAGCCAGAGCTACAGACTGAGGCCTTCTCTAAAAACAAATTAAACAAAACAAAACAACAAATAGAAATAATAAAATACATAAATTAAACAACCACAGCATAGCTTTTCTCTCTCTAGGTGGTACTCAGAAATTCCAGCAGTTGGCCTGTGACACCTCAGCTCAGTATATGTGAGGCTGTGTTTATGTACATCATACACAGACCATAAGAGGGATTTAGATTCTCTAGAATCTAACAAACTCTTCTGGAGTGTCTGTAGACAGCTACAGTGTACTTATATATAATAAATACATAAATAAATAAACATTTTTTAAAGGATAAGAAAGAAAGAAAGACCAGGCAGGCCTGCCATCCTTATCTCTGTCTGTCTGTCTGTCTGTCTGTCTGATACCCTGGAACTGCAGATGGGCCACCATATAGTTGCTGGTAGTTGATCCCAGGTTCTCTGGAAGAGGAGACAATGCTGTTAATTGTTGATCCCTTTTAGGGGCCCCACCCATATTTAAATTTTTAGAAGTATATGAGAGGCTGTGTTTATGTACATCATATGCAGACCATAAGAGGGATTTAGATTCTCCAGAATCTGACACCCTCTTCTGGAGTGTCTGAGGACAGCTACAGTGTACTTATATCTAATAAATAAATAAATAAATAAATAAATAAATAAATAAATAAACATTTTTTAAAAAGGATAAGAAAAAAAGAAAGTCCAGCAGGCCTGCCATCCTTATCTCTGTCTGTCTGTCTGTCTGTCTGTCTGATCCCCTGGAACTGGAATGGGCCACCATATAGTTGCTGGTAGTTGAACCGAGTTTCTCTGGAAGAGGAGACAATGCTGTTAATTGTTGAGTCCATTCAGTCACAAATCTTTAAATTTTTAGAAGTATATGTGAGTCTGTGTTTATGTACATCATATGCAGACCATGAGAGGGATTTAGATTCTCCAGCATCTGACAACATCTTCTGAAGTGTCTGAAGACAGCTACAGTGGTCTTATATCTAATAAATACATAAATAAATAAAAAATAAATAAATAAATAAATAAATAAATAAATAAATAAATAAATAAATAAACATTTTTTCAACAGTATAATAAAGAAAGAAAGACCAGGCAGGCCTGCCATCCTTATATCTGTCTGTCTGTCTGTCTGTCTGATCCCCTGGAACTGGAGATGGGCCACCATATAGTTGCTGGTAGTTCATCCCAGGTTCTCTGGAAGAGGAGACAATGCTGTTAATTGTTGAGCCCTTTCAGTGACCCCACCCTTCTTTAAATTTTTAGAAGTATATGTGAGACTGTGTTTATGTACATCATATGCAGACCATGAGAGGGATTTAGATTCTCCAGCATCTGACAACATCTTCTGAAGTGTCTGAAGACAGCTACAGTGGTCTTATATCTAATAAATACATAAATAAATAAAAAATAAATAAATAAATAAATAAATAAATAAATAAACATTTTTTCAACAGTATAATAAAGAAAGAAAGACCAGGCAGGCCTGCCATCCTTATATCTGTCTGTCTGTCTGTCTGTCTGATCCCCTGGAACTGGAGATGGGCCACCATATAGTTGCTGGTAGTTCATCCCAGGTTCTCTGGAAGAGGAGACAATGCTGTTAATTGTTGAGCCCTTTCAGTGACCCCACCCATCTTTAAATTTTTAGAAGTATATGTGAGACTGTGTTTATGTACATCATATGCAGACCATATGAGGGATTTAGATTCTTCAGAATCTGACACCCTCTTCTGGAGTGTCTGAAGACAGCTACAGTGTACTTATATATATAAAATACATAAATAAATAAATAAATAAACATTTTTTAAAAGGATAAGAAAGAAAGAAAGACCAGGCAGGCCTGCCATCCTTATCTCTGTCTGTCTGTCTGTCTGTTTGTCTGTCTGATCCCCTGAAACTGGAGATGGGCCACCATATAGTTGCTGGTAGTTGATCCCAGGTTCTCTGGAAGAGGAGACAATGCTGTTAATTGTTGGTTCTTTTCAGTGGCCCCAACCATCTTTTAATTTTTAGAAGAATATGTGAGGCTGTGTTTATGTACATCATATGCAGAACATAAGGGGGATTTACATTCTACAGAATCAAACAGCCTCTTCTGGAGTGTCTGAAGATAGATACAGTGTACTTATATCTAATAAATACATAAATAAATAAACAAATAAATAAATAAATTATCCCTTTTTAAAATGATAAGAAAGAAAGAAAGACCAGGCAGGCCTGCCATCCTTATCTCTGTCTGTCTGTCTGTGTGTCTGTCTGATCCCCTGGAACTGGAAATGGGCCACCATATAATTGCTGGTTGTTGATCCCAGGTTCTCTGGAAGAGGAGACAATGCTGTTAATTGTTGATCCCTTTTAGTGGCCCCACCCATATTTAAATTTTTAGAAGTATATGAGAGGCTGTGTTTATGTACATCATATGCAGACCATAAGAGGGATTTAGATTCTCCAGAATCTGACACCCTCTTCTGGAGTGTCTGAAGACAAGTATTGTGTACTTATACCTAATAAATACATTAAAAATAAATAATTAAATAAATATAAATAAATAAATAAACATTTTTTAAAAAGATAAGAAAGAAAGAAAGACCAGGCAGGCCTGCCATCCTTATCTCTGTCTGTCTGTCTGTCTGTCTGTCTGATCCTCTGATACTGGATATGGGCCACCATATAGTTGCTGGTAGTTGATCCCAGGTTCTCTGGAAGAGGAGACAATGCTGTTAATTGTTGAGACATTTCAGTGGTCTCACCCATCTTTAAATATTTAGAAGTGTATATGAGGCTGTGTTTATGTACATCATATGCAGACCATAAAAGGGATTTAGATTCTCCAGAATCTGACACCCTCTTCTGGAGTATCTGAAGACAGCTACAGTGTACTGATATCTAATAAATAAATAGATAAATAAATAAATAAATAAATAAACATTTTTTTAAAAGGATAAGAAATAAAGAAAGACCAGGCAGGCCTACCATCCATATCTCTGTCTGTCTGTCTTTCTATCTGATCTCCAGGAACTGGAGATGGGCCACCATATAGTTGCTGGTAGTTGATCCAAGATTCTCTGGAAGAGGAGATAATGCTGTTAATTGTTGAGCCCTTTTAGTGGCCCCACACTTCTTTAAATTTTTAGAAGTATACCTGAGGCTGTGTTTATGTAAATCATATGCAGATTATAAAAGGATTTAGATTCTCCATTATCTGCCTGCCTCTGCCTCCCGAGTGCTGGGATTAAAGGCGTGCGCCACCACGCCCGGCTTGTTGAGCCCTTTCAATGGCCCTACCCATGTTTAAATTTTTAGAAGTGTATGTGAGGCTGTGTTTATGTACATCATATGCAGACCAGAAGAGGGATTTAGATTCATCAGAATCTGACACCCTCTACTGGAGTGTCTGAAGACAGCTACTGTGTACTTATATCTAATAAATAAATAAATAAATAAATAAATAAATAAATAAACATTATTTAAACAGGATAAGAAAGAAAGAAAGACCAGGCAGGCCTTCCATCCATATCTCTGTCTGTCTGTCTGTCTGTCTGTCTGTCTGTCTATCTGATCCCCGGGAACTGGAGATGGGCCACCATATAGTTGCTGGTAGTTGATCCCAGGTTCTCTGGAAGAGGAGACAATGCTGTTAATTGTTGAGCCTTTTCAGTCGCCCCACCCATCCTTAAATTTTTAGAAGTGTATGTGAGGCTGTGTTAATGTACATCATATGCAGACCTTAAGTGGGATTTAGATTGTCCAGAATCTGACACCCTCTTCTGGAGTGTCTGAAGACAGCTACAGTGTATTTATATCTAATAAATAAATAAATAAATAAACATTTCTTAAAATGGATAAGAAATAAAGAAAGACCAGGCAGGAGTGCCATCCTTATCTCTGTCTGTCTATCTGTCTGTCTGATCCCCTGGAACTGGAGATGGTCCATCATATACTTGCTGGTAGTTGATCCCAGGTTCTCTGGAAGAGGAGACAATGCTGTTATTTGTTGAGCCCTTTAAGTGGCCCCACCCATCTTTAAATTTTTAGAAGTGTATGTGAATCTCTGTTTATGTACATCATATGCATACCATAAGAGGGATTTAGATTCTCCAGAATCTGACACCCTCTTCTGGAGTGTCTGAAGACAGCTACAGTGTACTTATATCGAATAAATATATACATAAATAAATAAATAAATAAACATTTTTTAAAAAGAATAAGAAAGAAAGAAAGACCAGGCAGGCCTGCCATCCTTATCTCTGTCTGTCTGTCTCTCTGTCTGTCTGATCCCCTGGAACTGGAGATGGGCCACCATATAGTTGCTGGTAGTTGGTCCCAGGTTCTCTGGAAGAGGAGACAATGCTTATAATTGTTGAGCCCTTTCAGTGGCCCCACCAAT
>NW_028227346.1:529112-537326 GCF_978045245.1 Mus caroli
CTTCTGGAGTGTCTGAAGACCTCTACAGTGTACTTATATCTAATAAATACATAAATAAATAAATAAACATTTTTTCAAAAAGGATAAGAAAGAAAGAACAACCAGGCAGGCCTCCATCCTTGTCTGTTTGTCTGTCTGTCTGTCTGATCCCCTGAAACTGGAGATGGGCCACCATATTTTTGCTGGTACTTGATCCCAGGTTCTCTGTAAGAGGAGACAATGCTGTTAATTGTTGAGCCCTTCAGTGGCCCCACCCATCTTTAAATTTTTAGAAGTATATGTGAGGCTTTGTTTATGTACATCATATGCAGACCATAAGAGGGATTTATATTCTCCAGAATCTGACACCCTCTTCTGGAGTATCTGAAGGCAGCTACAGGGTACTTATATCTAATAAATAAATGAATAAATAAATAAATAAATACACATTTTTTTAAAAGGATAAGAAAAAATGAAAGACCAGGCAGGCCTGCCATCCTTATCTCTGTCTGTCTGTCTGTCTTTCTGATCTCCTGGAACTGGAGATGGGCCACAATATAGTTGCTGGTAGTTGATCCCAGGTTCTCTGGAAGAGGAGACAATGCTGTTAATTGTTGAGCCCTTTCAGTGGCCCCACTCATCTTTAAATTTTTAGAAGTGTATGTGAGGCTGTGTTTATGTACATCATAGGCAGACTATAAGAGGGATTTAGATTCTCCAGAATCTGACACCCTCGTCTGGAGTGTCTGAAGACAGCTACAGTGTACTTATGTCTAATAAATAAATAAATAAATAAATAAATAAATAAATAAATAAATAAATAAATATTTTTAAAAAAAAATGATAAGAAAAAAAGAAAGACCAGGCAGGGCCTGCCATCCTTTTCTCTGTCTGTCTGTCTGTCTTTCTGATCTCCTGGAACTGGAGATGGGCCACCATATAGTTGCTGGTAGTTGATCCCAGGTTCTCTGGAAGAGGAGACAATGCTGTTAATTGTTGAGCCCTTTCAGTGGCCCCAATCATCTTTAAATTTTTAGAGGTGTATGTGAGGCTGTGTTTATGTACATCATATGCAGACCATAAGAGGGATTTAGATTCTCCAGAATATGACACCCTCTTCTGGAGTGTCTGAAGATAGCTACAGTGTACTTATATCTAATAAATACATAAATAAATAAATAAATAAATAAATAAATAAATAAACATTTTTTAAAAAGGATAAGAAAGAAAGAAAGACCAGGCAGGCCTTCCATCCTTATCTCTGTCTGTCTGTCTGTCTCTCTGTCTGATCCCCTGGAACTGGAGATGGGCAACCATATAGTTGCTTGTAGTTGATCCCAGGTTCTCTGGAAGAGGAGACAATGCTGTTAATTATTGAGCCCTTTCAGTGGCCCCACCCATCTTTAAATTTTTAGAAGTATATGTGAGGCTGTGTTTAAGTACATCATATGCAGACCACAAGAGGGATTTAGATTCTCCAGAATCTGACACCCTCTACTGGAGTGTCTGAAGACAGCTACAGTGTACTTATATCTAAAAAATACATGAATAAATAAATAAATAAATAAATAAATAAAATATTTTTTAAAAGGATAAGAAATAGAGTAAGACCAGGCAGGCCTGCCATCCTTATGTCTGTCTGTCTGTCTGTCTGTCTTTCTGATCCCCTGGAACTGGAGATGGGCCACCATATAGTTGCTGTTAGTTGATCCCAGGTTTTCTGGAAGAGGAGACAATTCTGTTAATTGTTGAGCCCTTTCAGTGGCCCCACCCATCTATAAATTTTTAGAAGTATATGTGAGGCTGTGTTTATGTACATCATATGCAGCCCATAAGAGGGATTTAGATTCTCCAGAATCTTACACCCTTTTCTGCAGTGTCTCAAGACAGCTACAGTGTACTTATATCTAATAAATAAATAAATAAATAAATAAATAAATAAATAAACATTTTTTAAAAGCGATAAGAAAGAAAGAAAAACCAGGCAGGCCTGCCATACTTGTCTGTCTGTCTTACTGTCTTGCCTAGCCCCTTGCCTAGCCTAGCCTATCCTAGCCACTTGCCTAGCCTAACCTATCCCCTTGCTTAGCCTAGCCCTGCCTTGCCTAGCCCTGCCTATCCCTGTCTTTAACCAGGCTGGCCTCGAAATCAGAAACTGACTGCCTCTCCCTCCAGAGTGCTCTCATTAAGAGCTCGAGCCACCACTGACTGTTGGGTTTTCTAAGTCTTACATAGGTATGGTCTGTTTCTCAGCTGTGAAACCGTAATTAACACATGTAGTCTGTCCTAGGTCAGCCATAGCTACAGACTGAGGCCTTTTCTAAAACAAAACAAAAGAAAACAAAAAATAGAAATAATAAAATAAATAAATTAAGCAACCACATGATATCTTTTCTTTCTTTCAATGATACTCAGAGCTTGAAGCAGTTCACCCATGAGACCTCAGCTCCGGACATTGAGGCTGTTTCCCTAACAAGTATTATGGCTGAACCTGAGGGGTTCTACTGCTGATTTGTGTCCCCCACTTTAAAAAAATAGTTGTTTTCAAAGGCTGCAGGTTCTTAGCCCTGTTCCTTGTTACAGTTGAGTCACAGCCCTGAATGTTCAGTCTTAGTTAAAGGCACTGAGAAGGGCTTCCTATAGACATCAAAGACCAAGTCTTTGTTATTAAAAAGTTAATCTGGATTCCCCCACCCCCTGAGGGTTTGTATTCTCAACATAGACCCTTTTCCTTCCTAACCTTGGCTGTCCTGAACCTTACTGTCCTTGAACTCAGTGATTTGCCTGTCTTGCTGGGATGAAACTGTGAGCTACCATCCAGAAGGAAGCACCCTGCTGAGGTTAGATTGGGGTCTCTTCCATTTTCCTCTATGAACATGCATATGGCAGGCCTGTTCTTTCTTTTTTACTTTTCCTTTTCTTTTTAAAGATTTATTTATTTATTATATCAAAGTATGCTGTAGCTATCTTCAGACACTCCAGAAGAGGGTGTCAGATGCTGAAGAATCTAAATCATTCTTATTGTCTGTATATGATGTATATAAACACAGCCTAACATATACTCAAAAAAAAAAGAAAGAAAGAAAGAAAGAAAGAAAGAAAGAAAGAAAGAAAGAAAGAAAGAAAGGAAGGAAGGAAGGAAGGAAGGAAGAAAGAAAGAAAGAAAGAAAGAAAGAAAGAAAGAAAGAAAGAAAGAAAGAAAGAAAGAAAGAAAGAAAGAAAGAAAGAAAGAAAGATGTGGCTACAGAGAGGGCTCAACAATTAAGAGCATTGTCTCCTCTTCCAGAGAACCTGGGCTCAATCACCAGTATATATATATATGGTGGCCCATCTCCAGTTCCAGGGGATCTATTACTCTGTTCTGGAGTCTGTGGGCACAGCATACACATGCAAAACATTCTTACACTAAAAATAAAATAGATCATTCAGAGAGAGGACAGAGAGTGGGTGAGAGAGAGGGGAGGTAATTATAACTCCTGACGAGTTTGAAGACCTGAGCTTCATCACTCACACAAATAAATACATGCAAAATAATTTTTATTGAGCAACAGTTATATTTACTATATCTAAAGGACAGTCATGAGCATATTCTCTAAATAGAAAAAGGCCTGTTAGTCTTAGAAATGGAAAAGACAAACCAAGGAAGATTTGCAATTACATAATGAGGCAGCTCAGCCCAGCTCTTAGGTTGGAAATAAGACTCGAGAATAGGATACACATGAAGCCAGCCAGCCATTGCTTTTTGTTTTGGAGGCTGAAAGGATACACCTGAAGACAGCCAATGCTGTGTGTGCTTGATGGTGATCTGGTAATTTTTTTTTTTTAATTTTTAAAAACTTTAACACTTTTTATAAAACTTTTATAAAAACTTTTTATTCTCCTTTCTTTCTTTCTTTCTTTCTTTCTTTCTTTCTTTCTTTCTTTCTTTCTTTCTTTCTTTCTTTCTTTCTTTCTTTTTTCAGGGTTTCTCACCATATTGCAGGTACTACAAGTTTGATTTTCTTATTTTTCGACTGTTTCAGGGTTTCTCACCATATTGCAGGTCCTACTGTGTGATTTTCTCATTTTTCGACTTTTTCAGGGTTTCTTATCATATTCAAAGTCCTAGAGGGTGATTTTCTCATTTTTCGACTTTTTCAGGGATTCTCACCATATTGCAGGTCCTACAAGTGTGAATTTCTTAATTTTCGACTTTTGCAGGGTTTCTCACCATGTTCCAGCTACTACAGTGTATTTTTCTCATTTTTTAAAATTTTCACGGTCTCTCATCTTATTCCAAGTCGAACAGTGTAATTTTCTCATTTTTCGACTTTTTCAGGGTTTCTCAACATATTGCAGGTACTACAAGTTTGATTTTCTTATTTTTCAAATGTTTCAGGGTTTCTCACCATATTCCAGGTCCTACTGTGTGATTTTCTCACGTTAAGACTTTTTCAGTGTTTCTCACCAATATTCTAGGTACTACACTGTGATTTTCTCATTTTTTGACTTTTTCAGGTTTTCTCATCATATTCCAAGTCCTAGAGTGTGATTTTCTCTTTTTCGGACTTTTTCAGGGTTTCTCAAAAATATTCCAGGTCCTACAGTGTAATTTTCTCATTTTTTTGACTTTTTCAGGGTTTCTCACCATATTCCAAGTCCTATAGTGTGATTTTCTCATTTTTTGACTTTTTCAGGGTTTCTCATCTTACTTCAAGTCCTACAGTGTGATTTTCTCATTTTTCGACTTTTTCAAGGTTTCTCACCATATTGCAGGTCCTACAAGTGTGATTTTCTTATTGTTGGACTTTTTCAGGGTTTCTCACCATATTCCAGCTCCTACAGTGCATTTTTGTCATTTTTTGTCTTTTTCACGTTTTCTCATCTTATTCCAAGTCCTACAGTGTGATTTTCTCATTTTTCGACTTTTTCAGGGTTTCTCACCATATTGCAGTGCTACTGTGTGATTTTCTCATTTTTAGACTTATTCAGGGTTTCTCACCATATTCCAGGTTCTACTGTGTGATTTTCTCATTTTTTGACTTTTTCAGGGTTTCTCACCATATTCCAAGTCCTATAGTGTGATTTTCTCATTTTTTGACTTTTTCAGGGTTTCTCATCTTACTCCAAGTCCTACAGTGTGATTTTCTCATTTTTGACTTTTTCAGGGTTTCTCACCATATTGCAGGTCCTACAAGTGTTATTTTCTTATTGTTGGACTTTTTCAGGTTTTTCTCACCATATTCCAGCTCCTACAGTGCATTTTTGTCATTTTTTGTCTTTTTCACGGTTTCTCATCTTATTCTAAGTCCTACAGTGTGATTTTCTCATTTTTCGACTTTTTAAGGGTTTCTCACCATATTGCAGGTCCTACTGTGTGATTTTCTCATTTTTAGACTTTTTCAGGGTTTCTCACCATATTCCAGGTACTACTGTGTGATTTTCTCATTTTTTGACTTTTTCAGGGTTTCTCATCATATTCCAAGTCCTAGAGTGTGATTTTCTCTTTTTAAGACTTTTTAAGGGTTTCTCACCATATTCCAGGTCCTACAGTGTGATTTTCTCAATTTTTGACTTTTTCAGGGTTTCTCATCATATTCCAAGTCCTAGACTGTGATTTTCTCTTTTTTCGACTTTTTCAGGGTTTCTCACCATATTCCAGGTCCTACAGTGTGATTTTCTCTTTTTTTGACTTTTTCAGGGTTTCTCATCTTACTCCAAGTCCTACAGTGTGATTTTCTCATTTTTCGACTTTTTCAGGGTTTCTCACCATATTGCAGGTCCTACTGTGTGATTTTCTCATTTTTAGACTTTTTCAGTGTTTACTCACCATATTCAAGGTACTACAGTGTTATTTTCTCATTTTTTGACTTTTTCAGGGTTTCTCATCTTATTCCAAGTCCTACAGTGTGATTTTCTCATTTTTCGACTTTTTCAGGGTTTCTCACCATATTGCAGGTCCTACTGTGTGATTTTCTCATTTTTAGACTTTTTCAATGTTTCTCACCATATTCCAGGTACTACTGTGTGATTTCTCATTTTTTGACTTTTTCAGGGTTTCTCATCATATTCCAAGTCCTAGAGTGTGATTTTCTCTTTTTTCGACTTTTTCAGGGTTTCTCACCATATTCCAGGTCCTACAGTGTGATTTTCTCATTTTTTGACTTTTTCAGGGTTTCTCACCATATTCCAGCTCCTACTGCGTGATTTTCTCATTTTTCGACTTTTTCAGGGTTTCTCACCATATTCCAAGTCCTACAGTGTGATTTTCTCATTTTTTGACATTTTCAGGGTTTGTCACCATATTCCAGGTACTACAGTGTGATTTTCTTATTTTAGACTTTTTCAGTGTTTCTCACCAAATTCCAGGACCTACTGCGTGATTTTCTCATTTTTGACTTTTTCAGGATTTCTAACCATATTCCATGTCCTACACTGTAATTTTCTCATTTTTCGACTTTTTCAGGGTTTTTCACCATATTGGAGGTCCTACAAGTGTGATTTTCTTATTTTTCGACTTTTTCAGTGTTTCTCATCATATTCCAGCTCCTACAGTGTATTATTCTCATTTTTTTGATTTTTTCACGGTTTCTCATCTTATTCCAAATCCTACAGTGTGATTTTCTCATTGTTGGAATTTTTTAGGGTTTCTCACCATATTGCAGGTACTACAAGTTTGATTTTCTTATTTTTCGACTGATTCAGTGTTTCTCACCATATTGCAGGTCCTATTGTGTGATTTTTCTCATTTTTCGACTTTTTCAGGGTTTCTCATCATATTCCAAGTCCTAGGTGTAATTTTTCTAATTTTTAGTCTTTTTCAGAATTTCTCACCATATTCCAGGTTCTACATTGTGATTTTTCTCATTTTTTGAATTTTTCAGGGTTGCTCACCATATTTCAGCTCCTACCGTGTATTTTTGTCATTTTTTGTCTTTTTCACGGTTTCTCATCTTATTCCAAGTCCTATATTGTGATTTTCTCCTTTTTTGACGTTTTCAGGGTTTCTCACCATATTGCAGGTACTACAAGTTTGATTTTCTTATTTTTCTATCTTTCAGGGTTTCTCACCATATTCCAGGTCCTACTGTTTGATTTTCTCATTTATAGACTTTTTCATGGTTTCTCACCATATTCCAGGTACTACAGTGTACTTTTCTCATTTTTTTGACCTTTTCAGGGTTTCTCATCATATTCCAAGTCCTAGAGTGTGATTTTCTCTTTTTTCGACTATTTCAGAGTTTCTCACCATATTCCAGGTCCTATAGTGTGATTTTCTCATTTTAAGTCTTTTTCAGGGTATCTCAACATATTCCAGGTACTACAGTGTGATTTTCTCATTTTTCGACTTTTTCAGGGTTTCTCATCTTATTCCAAGTCCTAAAGTATGATTTTCACATTTTAAGACTTTTTCAGGGTTTCTCACCATATTCCAGGTCCTACAGTGTGATTTTCTCATTTTTCGACTTTTTCAGGGTTTCTCACCATATTGGAGGTTCTACAAGTGTGATTTTCTTATTTTTCGACCGATTCAGTGTTTCTCACCATATTGCAGGTCCTACAGTGTGATTTTATCATTTTTCGACTTTTTCAGGGTTTCTCACCATATTGGAGGTTCTACAAGTGTGATTTTCTTATTTTTTGACTTTTTCAGGGTTTCTTACCATATTCCAGCTTCTACAGTGTATTTTTCTCATTTTTTGACTTTTTCACGGTTACTCATCATATTCTAAATCCTACAGTGTGACTTTCGCTTTTTTGGAAATTTTCAGGGTTTCTCACCATAGTGCAAGTACTACAAGTTTGATTTTCTTATTTTTTGACTGTTTAAGTGTTTATCACCATATTGCAGGTCCTAATGTGTGATTTTCTCATTTTGAGACTTTTTCTGTGTTTCTCACCATATTCCAGCTACTACAGTGTGATTTTCTCATTTTTCGACTTTTATAGGGTTCCTCATCATATTCCAAGTCCTAGAGTGTGATTTTTCTAATTATTGACTTTTTCAGGGTTACTCACCAAATTCCATCTTCTACAGTGTCATTTTCAAATTTTTCGACTTTTTCAGGGTTTTTTCATCATATTCCAAGTCCTACAGTGTGATTTTCTCATTTTTTGACTTTTTCAGGGTTTCTCATCATATTCCAAGTCCTAGAGAGTGATTTTTCTAAGTTTTCGCCTTTTTCAGAGTTTCTCACCATATTCCAGGTTCCACAGTGTTATTTTTCTCATTTTTTGACTTTTTCAGGATTGCTC
>NW_028227347.1:0-63769 GCF_978045245.1 Mus caroli
CAGAATATGGCGAGAAATACTGAAAAACGTGGAAAATTTAAAATTCACACTGAAGGTCCTGGAATATGTCAAGAAAAGCTGAAAAAGGTGGAAATGAGAAAAATCACACTGTAGGACCCATAATATGACGGAAAAACATGAAAAACGAGGAAAATTAAAAATTAACACTAAAGTGCCTGGCATATGGCGAGAAAACCTAAAAAACGAGGAAAACTCAAAACTCACGCTGTAGGACACAGAATATGTCGAGAAACCCTGAAAAATTAGAAAATTAAAAACTCACACTGAAGAAACCCAAATATGGCGAGAGAACATGAAAAATGTAGAAAATTAAAAATTCACACTAAAGGACCCAGAACATCGCAATAAAACCTGAAAAATGAGGAAAAATCAAAACTCACTATGTAGGACCCAGAATATGGCAAGAAAACCTGAAAAAGGAGGAAAACTCAAAACTCACACTGTAGAACCCAGAATATGGCCAGAAAACCTGAAAAAGGTGGAAAATGAGAATAATCACACTCTAGGACCGAGATTTGGAAAAAAAAAATTGACAAACGTTGAAAATGAGAAAATCACACTGTAGGACCCAGAATATGCTGAGAAACCCTGAAAAACGTGGAAAATTAAAAATACACGCTGTAGGACCCAGAATATGGAGAGAAACCCTGAAAAATTAGAAAAGTAAAAAATCATACTGAAGGACCCCAAACTATGGCGAGAAAACCTGAAATAGGTGGAAAATGAGAAAATCACACTGTCGGACCCAGAATTACACAAAAACTTGAAAAACGTGGAAAATGAGAAAATCACACGGCAGGACCCAGAATATGCAGAGAAACCCTGAAAAACGTGAAAATTAAAAATTCACACTGTCAGACACAGAATATGGCGAGAAATACTGAAAAACGTGGAAAATTAAAAATTCACACTGAAGAAACTGCAATATGGCAAAAAAAACATGGAAAACGTGTAAATGAGAAAATTACTCTGTAGGACACAGAATATGACCCAAAAACCTGAAAAACGTGCAATATTAAAAATTCACAATTAAGGACCCAGAGTATTCCAGAAAACCTGAAAAACGTGGAAAATTAAAAATTCACAGTGAAGGACCTGGAATATGGTGAGAAAAACTGAAAAATTAGAAAATAAAAAACTCACACTGAAGGACCCCAAATATGGCGAGAAAACATGAAAAAAGTAGAAAATTAAAAATTCACACTGAAGGACCCAGAATATGGCAATAAAACCTGAAAAAACGAGGAAAATTAAAAACTCACACTGAAGGACCCAGAATATGGTGAGAAAACATAAAAAAAAGTAGAAAATTAAAAATTCACACTGAAGGACCCCGAATATGGTGAGAAAACCTGAAATGTGGAAAATGAGAAAATCGCACTGTATGCTGACAAACCCTGAAAAACGTGAAAATTAAAAATTCAGACTGTATTACCCAGAATATGGTATGAAATACTGAAAAACCTGAAAAATTATAAATTCACAATGAAGGTCCTGGAATATGGCAAGAAAACCTGAAAAACCTGGAAGTGAGAAAATTACACAGTAGAACCAGAATATGACGAAGAAACCTGAAAAACGTGGAAAATTAAAAATTCACACTGAATGACCCGGATATAGAGAGCAAAACTGAAAAACGAGGAAAAATAAAATCGCACACTGAAGGACCCAGAATATGACCAAAAAACCTGAAAAACCTGGAAAATTAAATATTCACACTGTAGGACCCAGAATATGGCGAGAAACACTGAAAAATATTGAAATTAAAAATTCACACTATAGGACCAGAATATGGCAAGAAACCTTGAAAAAACGTGGAAAATTAAAAATTCACACTGTATTACCCAGAATATGGCTAGAAATACTGAAAAACGTGGAAAATTAAAATTCACACTGAAGGACCTGGAATATGGTAGGAAAATCTGAAAAACGTGGAAATGAGAAAATCACACTGTAGGACCAAGGATATGACAAAAAAAAAAAACCTGAAAAAACGTGGAAAATTATAAATTCACAATGAAGGACCCCGAATATGGGGAGAAAACCTGAAAAAGGTGGGAAAATGAGAATAATCACACTGTAGGATCAAGAATTGAGACAAAACATGAAAAAAGTCAAAAATGAGAAAATCACACTGTAGGATCAAGAATATGCCGAGAAACACTGAAAACTTGGAAAATTATTAATACACGCTGTAGGACCCAGAATATGGCGAGAAACCCTGAAAAAAGTAGAAAATTAAAACTCACACTGGAGGATCCCAAATATGGTAAGAAAAACTGAAAAAAGTAGAAAATTAAAAAGTCACAGTGAAGGACCCCAAATATGGCGAGAAAACCTGAAAAAGGTGGAAAATGAGAAAATCACACTGTAGGACTCAGAATTATGAAAAAACTTGAAAAACGTGGAAAAAGAGAAAATCACACTGCAGGACACAGAATATGCGGAGAAACCCTGAAAAACATGAAAATTAAAAATTCTAACTGTCGGACCCATATTATGGCGAGAACCAAAAACAAGTGGAAAATTAAAATTTCACACTGTATTACCCAGAATATGCCGAGAAATACTGAAAAACGTGGAAAATTAAAATTCACATAGAAGGACCTGGAATATGGCAAGAAAACCTGAAAAAGGTGGAAAATGAGAATAATCACACTGTAGGACCCAGATATGCCAAGAAACCCTGGAAAACGTGGAAAATTAAAATTCACACTGAAGGACCTTGAATATGGAGAGAAAACCTGAAAAACGAGGAAAATTAAAAACTCACACTGAAGGACCCAGAATATGGCAAAGAAACCTGAGAAACGTGGAAATGAGAAAATCACACTGTAGGACCCAGAATATGGCGGGAAAACCAGAAAACGTGAAAATTTAAATTTCATACTGTAGGATGCAGAATATGTTGAGAAACACTGAAAAAAGCAAAATATTAAAATCTCACACAGAAGGACCCCAAATATGGCGAGAAAATCTGATAAAGGTGGAAAATGAGAAAATCACACTGTAGGACCCAGAATTGCGAAAAAAACTTGAAAAACGTCGAAAATGAGAAAATCATACTGTAGGACCCAGCATATGCAGAGAAACCCTGAAAAACGTGCAAAATTAAACATACACGTGGTAGGACCCTGAATATGGCAACAAACCCTGAAAAAGTAGAAAATTAAAAACTCCACACTGAAGGACCCAGAATATGGTGAGAAAAACTGAAAAAGGTTGAAAATGAGAAATCACACTGTAGGACCCAGTATATAGACGAAAAAAACTTAAAAACGATTAAAATTAAAAATTCACACTGTAGGACCCCCAAATATGGCGAGAAAACCTGAAAAAGTTGGAAATGAGAAATCACACCTTAGGACACAGAATTGTGAAAAAACTTGAAATAAGGGGAAAATGAGAAAATCACACTGTAGGACCCAGAATATGACCAGAAACCCTGAAAAACATCGAAAATTAAAAATACACGCTGTAGGACCCAGAATATGGCAAGAAACCCTGAAAAAAGTAGATAATTAAAACTCACACTGAAGGACACAGAATATGGCGAGAAACACTGAAAAATTAGAAAGATAAAAAATCACACTGAAGGACCCTAAATATGGCGAGAAACCTTAAAAAGTTGTAAAATGAGAAAATCCCACTGTAGGACTCAGAATTACGAAAAAAAACTCGAAAACGTGGAAAAAGAGAAAATCACTCTGCAGGACCCAGAATATGCCAAGAAACCCTGAAAATCGTGAAAATTAAAAATTCACACTGTCGGACACAGGATATGGCGAGAAACCATGAAAAAATTTGAAAATTAAAAGTTCACACTGTATTACCCAGAATATGGCGAGAAATACTGAAACACGTGGAAAATTAAAAATTCACACTGAAGGTCCCGGAATATGGCAAGGAAACCTGAAAAACGTGGAAATGAGAAAATCACACTGCAGAACACAGATAATGCCAAGAAACCCTGAAAAACGTGGATAATTAAAAATTCACACTGAAGGTCCCAGAATATGGCAGGGAAACCTGAAAAACGTGTAAATGAGAAAATCTCAGTGTAGGACTGAACGAAAAAAACCTGAAAAACGTGGAAAATTAAAAATTCACACAGAAGGACCTACAATATGGTGAGAAAACCTGAAAAAACAAGGAAAATTTAAAATCACAATGAAGGACCCAGAATATGGAGAGAAACCTGAAAAAACTAGAAAATTGAATATTCACACTGAAGGGACCCCGAATATGGCAAGAAAACCTGAAAAAGGTGGAAAATGAGAAAATCACACTGCAGGAACCAGAATATGCCCAGAAACCATGAAAAATGTGGAAAATTAAAAATTCACACTGTAGGAACCATAATATGGCGAGAAAAACTGAAAAACGTGGAAATTAAAAATTCACACTGTAGGAACCATAATATGGCGAGAAAAACTGAAAAACGTGGAAAATTAAAAATTCACACTGAAGAAAACCTGAAAAACGAGGAAAATCAAAACACACACTGTAGGAACCAGAATATGGCGAAAAAACCTGAAAAAGGTGGAAAATGAGAAAATCACACTGTAGGACGCAGAATATGAAGAAAAAACTTGAAAAACGTGGAAAATTGAAATACACGATGTAGGACACAGAATGTGTCGAGAAACCCTGAAAAATTAGAAAATTAAATCCTCACACTTATGGACCCCAAATATGGCGAGAGAACCTGAAAAAGTAGAAAATTAAAAATTCACACTGAAGGACCCAGAATTGCGAAAAAACTTGAAAAACGTGGAAAATGAGAAAATCACACTGTAGGACAAGAATATGCGAGGAAACCCTGAAAACGTGGAAAATTAAAAATACACGCTGTAGGACCCAGAATATGGCGAGAAACCCTGAAAAAAGTAGAAAATTACAAATTCACACTGAAGGACCCCAAATATGGCTAGAAAACCTGAAAAAGTTGGAAAATGAGAAAATCACACTGCAGGACCCAGAATATGCCGAGAAACTCTGAAAAACGTAAAAATTAAAAATCACACTCTTGGACTCAGAATATGGCGAGAAATACTGAAAATCGTGGGAAATGAGAAAATCACACTGTAAGACCCAGAATATGACGGAAAAACCTGAAAATGGTGGAAAATGAGAATAATCACACTGTAGGACCCAGATTTGGAAAAAAAAATTGAAAAACGTCCGAAAATGAGAAAATAACTCTGTAGGACCCAGAATATGTCGAGAAACCCTGAAAACGTGAAAATTAAAAATTCACACTCTCGGGCACAGAAATATGGCGAGAAATACTGAAAACATGGAAAATTAAAATTCACACGAAGGACCTGGATATGTCAACAAACCTGAAAACGTGGAAATGAGAAAATCACACTGTAGGACCCAGAATATGTCGAGAAACCCTGAAAACGTGGAAAATTAAAAATACACGCTTGTAGGACACAGAATATGGTGAGAAACCCTGAAAAAAGGAGAAAATTAAAACCTCACACTGAAGGACCCCAAATATGGCGATTAAACCTGAAAAAGGTGGAAAATGAGAAAATCACACTGTAGGACCCAGAATTATGAAAAAACTTGAAAAACGTGGAAAATGTGAAAAATCACACTGTAGGACAGAGAATATGCGGAGAAACCCTGAAAACGTGGAAAATTAAAAATACACGCTGTAGAACCCAGAATATGGCGAGAAAACCTGAGAAAAGTAGAAAATTACATACTCAACACTGAAGGACTCCAAATTTGGTAGAAAACCTGATAATGGTGGAAAATGAGAAAAATCACACTGTAGCACCCAGAATTAAAAAAAAAAAACGTGAAAAAACGTGGAAAATGAGAAAATCACACTGCAGAACACAGATAATGCTGAGAAACCCTGAAAAACGTGAAATGAGAAAATCACACTGTAGGGACCCAGAATTGAAAAAAACTTGAAAACTTGTAAATGAGAAAATCACACTGTAGGTCCCAGAATATGGCGAGAAACCCCGAAAAACATGCAAAATTAAATATAAACGCTGTAGGACCCAGAATAAGGCAAGAAACCCTGTAAAAAGTAGATAATTAAAAACTCACACTGAAAGACCTGGAATATAGCGACAAAACCAGAAAAACATGGAAAATTAATAACTCACACTCAAGGATTTGGAATATAGGGAGAAAACCTTAAAAATGTGGAAAATTATCAACTCACTCAGAAAGACCTGAATATGGCCAGAGAAACCTGAAAAACGTGGAAGGACATAGAATATGGCGAGAATCTTGAAAAAGGTAGAAATTAAAAAATCACACTGTAGGACCCAAAATATGTTGAGAAACCCTGAAAAACGTGGAAAATTAAAAACTCACACTGAAGGACTTGGAATATGATGAAAAACCCTGAAAAAAGTGGAAAATTAAAAATTCCCACTTAAGGACATAGAATATGGCAAGAAACCCTGAAAAAGGTGGAAAAACAGAAATTCCCACTGTAGGACCCAAAATTGCGAAAATAAATTGAAAAGGGGGGAAAATGAGAAAAACATACTGTAAGACCCAGAATATGCGAGAAAACCCTGAAAAACGTGAAAAGTAAAAATTCACAAGGTCAGACCTAGAACATGAAGAGAAACCATGAAAAAAGTGGAAAATTAAAAATTCACACTGTGTTACCCAGAATATGGGGAGAAACACTGAAAAATGTGGAAAATTAAAAATTTACACTGAAGGACCTGGAATATGGCACAAAAACCTGAAAAACTTGGAAATGAGAAAATCACACTGTAGGACCCAGAATATGATGAAAACACCTGAAAAACATGGAAAATTAAAAATTCACACTGAAGGACCCGGAATATGGCTACAAAACCAGAAAAAATAAAAACTCACACTGAAGGACCCAGAATATGGCGAGATAACCTGAAAAAAGTAGAAAATTAAAAATTCACACTGAAAGACCCCGAATATGGCGAGAAAACCTGAAAGGTGGAAAATGAGAATAATCACACTGTAGGACCCAGAATTGGGAAAAAACATGAAAAATATCGAAAATGAGAAAATCACACTGTAGGACCCAGAATATGCCGAGAAACCATGAAAAACGTGGAAAATTAAAAACACACACTATAGGACCCAGAATATGGCCAGAAACCCTGAAAAAGTACAAAATTAAAAACTCACACTGAAGGACCCCAAATATTGCGATTAAACCTGAAAAAAGTGGAAAATGAGAAAATCACACTGTATTACCCAGAATATGGCAAGAAATACTGAAAAACCTGGAAAATTAAAAATTCACACTGAAGGACGTGGAATATGGCTAGAAAACCTGAAAAACATGGAAATGAGAAAATCACACTGTAAGACCCAGAATATAACGAAAAAACCTGAAAAACGTGGAAAATAAAAAATTCACACTGAAGGACCCGGAATATGTCGAGAAACCCTGAAAAACGTGAAAATTAAAAATTCACACTGAAGGACCCAGAATATGTCGAGAAAACCTGAAAAACGAGGAAAATTAAAACCTCACACTGAAGGATCCCGAATATGGCGAGAAAACCTGAAAAAGTTTAAAAATGATAATAATCACACTGTAGGACCCAGAATTGCGAAAAAATTTGTAAAAAGTCCTAAATGAGAAAATCACACTGTAGGACCCAGAATATGGCGAGAAACCCTGAAAAAAGTAGAAAATTAAAAACTCCCACTGAAGGACGCCGAATATGGAGAGAAAACCTGAAAAAGGTGGAAAATGAGATAATCACAGTGTAGAACCAAGAATATGCCACGAAACCCTGAAAAACGTGGAAAATTAAAAATATACACAATAGGACCCAGAATATGGCAAGAAAACCTGAAAAAATTAGAAAATTAAAAACTCACACTGAAGGACCCAAAATATGGCGAGGAACCCTGAAAGGTGGAAAATGAGAAATCACAGTGATTAACGAAAAAACTTGAAAAACGTCGAAAATGAGAAAATCACAGTGGAGGACCCAGAATATGCCTAGAAACACTGAATACATGAAAATTAAAAATTCACACTGTATTTCCCAGAATATGGCAAGAAATACTAAAAAACGTGGAAAAGTAAAAATTCACACTGAAGGACCTGGAATATGGCAAGAAAACCAGAAAAACAAGGAACATTAAAAATTCACACTGAAGGACCCAGAATATGGCGAAAAACCCTGAAAAATGTAGAAAATTAAAAGCTCACACTGAAGGACCCCAAATATGGCGAAAAAAACCTGAAAAAGGTGGAAAATGCGAAAACCACACTGTAGGTCCTAGAATTACGAAAAAACTTGAAAAACTAGGAAATTAGAAACTCACACTGAAGGACCCCGAATATGGCGAGAAAACCTGAAAAAAGGTGGAAAATGAGAAAATCACACTGTAGGACCCAGAATTGCGAAAAAAACTTGAAAACCGTCGAAAATAAAAAAAAAAAATCACACTGTAGGACCCAGAATATGCGGAGAAACCCTTGAAAAACGTGGAAAAATAAAATACACGCTGTAGGAACCAGAATATATTGAGAAACCCTGAAAAAGTAGAAAATCAAAAACTCACACTGAAGGACCCCAAATACGGGGAGAAATCCTGAAAAACGTGGAAATGAGAAAATCACACTCTAGGACCAAGAATATGACGAAAAAATCTGAAAAACGAGGAAAATTAAAAATTCACACTGAAGGACCGGGAATATGGCAAGAAAACCTGAAAAACGAGGAAAATTAAAAACACAAACTGAAGGACCCGGAATATGGCGAGAAAACATGAAAAACATGGAAAATTAAATATTCACACTGAAGGACCCAGAATATGCTGAGAAAACCTGAAAAAGTTGGATAATGAGCATTTCACAGTGTAGGACACAGAACATGACGAAAAAAAACTTAAAAACGTTTAAAATTAAAAATTCACACTGTAGGACCAGAATATGGCGAGAAACCCAGAGAAACGTGGAAAATTTAAAAATCACACTGTAGGACACAGAATATGGCGATTAACCCTGTAAAAAGTAGAATATTAAAAACTCACACTGAAGTACCCCGAAAATGGCAAGAAAACCTGAAAAAGGTGGAAAATGAGAAAATCACACTGTAGGATCCAGAATTGTGAAACAAAAAACTTGAAAAATGTCAAAAATGAGAAAATCACACTGTAGGACCCAGAATAGGCCGAGTAACCCTGAAAAACGTGGAAAATTAAAAATACACGCTGTAGGACCCAGAATATGGCAAGAAACCCTGAAAGAATTAGAAAATTAAAAACTCACACTGAAGGACCCGGAATATGGCGAGAAAACCTGAAAAAGGTGGAAAATGAGAAAATCACACTGTAGGACCAGAATTGCAAAACAAAAAACTTGAAAAATATCAAAAATGAGAAAATCACACTGTAGGACCCAGAATATGCCGAGAAACCCTGAAAACGTGGAAAATTAAAAATATACGCTGGGGGAACCAGATTATGGCGAGAAACCATGAAAAAATTGGACAATGAAAATTCTCACTGTATTACCCAGAATATGGCAATCAACCCTGAAAAAAGTAGATAACTATAAACTCACACTGATGGACCCGGAATATGGCGAGAAAACCTGAAAAAGGTGGAAAATGAGAAAATCACACTGTAGGACCAGAATTGCAAAACAAAAAACTTGAAAAATGTCAAAAATGAGAAAATCACACTGTAGGACCCAGAATAGGCCGAGTAACCCTGAAAAACGTGGAAAATTAAAAATACACGCTGTAGGACCCAGAATATGGCAAGAAACCCTGAAAGAATTAGAAAATTAAAAACTCACACTGAAGGACCCGGAATATGGCGAGAAAACCTGAAAAAGGTGGAAAATGAGAAAATCACACTGTAGGACCAGAATTGCAAAACAAAAAACTTGAAAAATATCAAAAATGAGAAAATCACACTGTAGGACCCAGAATATGCCGAGAAACCCTGAAAACGTGGAAAATTAAAAATATACGCTGGGGGAACCAGATTATGGCGAGAAACCATGAAAAAATTGGACAATGAAAATTCTCACTGTATTACCCAGAATATGGCAATCAACCCTGAAAAAAGTAGATAACTATAAACTCACACTGATGGACCCGGAATATGGCGAGAAAACCTGAAAAAGGTGGAAAATGAGAAAATCACACTGTAGGACCAGAATTGCAAAACAAAAAACTTGAAAAATGTCAAAAATGAGAAAATCACACTGTAGGACCCAGAATAGGCCGAGTAACCCTGAAAAACGTGGAAAATTAAAAATACACTCTGTAGGACCCAGAATATGGCAAGAAACCCTGAAAGAATTAGAAAATTAAAAACTCACACTGAAGGACCCGGAATATGGCGAGAAAACCTGAAAAAGGTGGAAAATGAGAAAATCACACTGTAGGACCAGAATTGCAAAACAAAAAACTTGAAAAATGTCAAAAATGAGAAAATCACACTGTAGGACCCAGAATAGGCCGAGTAACCCTGAAAAACGTGGAAAATTAAAAATACACGCTGTAGGACCCAGAATATGGCAAGAAACCCTGAAAGAATTAGAAAATTAAAAACTCACACTGAAGGACCCGGAATATGGCGAGAAAACCTGAAAAAGGTGGAAAATGAGAAAATCACACTGTAGGACCAGAATTGCAAAACAAAAAACTTGAAAAATATCAAAAATGAGAAAATCACACTGTAGGACCCAGAATATGCCGAGAAACCCTGAAAACGTGGAAAATTAAAAATATACGCTGGGGGAACCAGATTATGGCGAGAAACCATGAAAAAATTGGACAATGAAAATTCTCACTGTATTACCCAGAATATGGCAATCAACCCTGAAAAAAGTAGATAACTATAAACTCACACTGATGGACCCGGAATATGGCGAGAAAACCTGAAAAAGGTGGAAAATGAGAAAATCACACTGTAGGACCAGAATTGCAAAACAAAAAACTTGAAAAATGTCAAAAATGAGAAAATCACACTGTAGGACCCAGAATAGGCCGAGTAACCCTGAAAAACGTGGAAAATTAAAAATACACGCTGTAGGACCCAGAATATGGCAAGAAACCCTGAAAGAATTAGAAAATTAAAAACTCACACTGAAGGACCCGGAATATGGCGAGAAAACCTGAAAAAGGTGGAAAATGAGAAAATCACACTGTAGGACCCAGAATTACGAAAAAACTTTAAAAACGTGGAAAATGAGAAAATCACTCTTCAGGACCCAAAATATGCCAAGAAACCGTGAAAAACGTGAAAATTAAAAATTCACACTGTCAGACCCACATTATGGCGAGAAACCTTGAAAAAAATTGGACAATAAAAATTCACACTGTATTACCCAGAATACGGCCAGCAACCCTGAAAAAAGTAGATAACTATAAACTCACACTGATGGACGAGGATATGGCTAGAAAACATGAAAAAGGTGGAAAATGAGAAAATCACACTGCAGGACCCAGAATATGCTGAGAATCCCTGAAAATCGTGGAAAATTAAAAATTCACACTGAAGGACCCGGAATTTGGCGAGAAAACCTGAAAAACGAGGAAAATTAAAAATTCACACTGTATTACCCAAAATATGGGGAGAAATACTGAAAAACGTGGAAAATTAAAAATTCACACTGCAGGACCTGGAATATGGCAAGAAATCCTGAAAAACTTGGAAACGAGAATATCACACTGTAGGACCCAGAATATGATGAAAAAACCTGGAAAACGTGGAAAATTAAAAATTCACACTGAAGGAATCAGAATATGGCGAGAAAACCTGAAAAAACGAGGAAAATTAAAAACTCACACTGTAGGACCTAGATTATGGCGAGATAACCTGAAAAAGGTGGAAAATGAGAAAATCACATGTAGGACCCAGAATTGTGAGAAAACCTGAAAAAGGTTGAAAACGAGAAAATAACACTGCAGGAGCCAGAATATGCTGAGAAAACCTGAAAAACATTGAAAATTAAATATTCACACTATAGGACCCTGAATATGGCGAGAAACACTGAAAAAGGAAAAAAACGAGAAAATCACACTGTAATAATCAGAATATGACGAAATAACTTAAAAACGTGGAAAATTTAAAATTCACACTGTAGTACCCAGAATATGGCAAGAAAACCTTAAAAACTAGAAATTAAAAAACTCACACTGAAGGACCCCAAATATGGCGAGAAAACCTGAAAAACATGGAAATGAAAAAATCACACTGTAGAACCAGATTATGACGAAGAAACCTGAAAAATGTGGAAAAATAAAAATTCACCCTCAAGGACCCGGATATAGCGAGCAAAACTGAAAAATGAGGAAAATTAAAATCTCACACTGAAGGACCCAGAATATGGCAAGAAAACCTGTAAAACCTAGAAAATTAAATATTCACACTGGAGGACACAGAATATTTTGAGAAACTGTAAAATCTTGAAAATTAAAAATTCACTCTAAAGGACCAGAATATGGCAAGAAACCTTGAAAAACGTGGAAAATTAAAAATTCACACTGAAGAACCTGGAATATGGCAAGAAAATAAGAAAAACGTGGAAATGAGAAAATCACACTGTATGACCTTGAATATGGCGAGAAAACCTGAAAAACGAGGAAAATTAAAAACTCACACTGAAGGACCCAGAATATGGCGAGAAAACCTGAAAAACATGGAAAATTAAATATTCACAAAGTAGAACCCAGGATAGGGAGAGAAACACTGAAAAAAGTGGAAAATTAAAAATTCACACTCTAGGAACAGAATATGGCAAGAAAACTTGAAAAACGTGGAAAATCGAAAATTCACACTGTAGGACTCAGAATATGCCGAGAAGACCTGAAAAAGTTGGAAAATGAGAAAATCACACTGAAGGACCCAGAATATGACGAAAAAAACTTAAAAAGGTTTAAAATTAAAAATTCATACTGTAGGACACAGAACATGGCAAGAAAACCTGAAAAACGTGAAAAATTTAAAATTCACACTGTAGGATGCAGAATATGGCGAGAAACACTGAAAAAAGTAAAAAATTTAAATCTCACACTGAAGGACCCTGAATATGTCGAGAAAACCTGAAAAAGGTGGAAAATGAGAAAATCACACTATAGGACCCAGAATTGCGAAAAAAAATTGAAAAACGTCGAAAATGAGAAAATCACACTGTAGGACCCAGAATATGCCGAGAAACCCTGAAAAATGTGCAAAATTAAACATACACGCTGTAGGACCCAGAATATGGCAACAAACCATGAAAAAACTAAAAAACTAAAAACTCACACTGAAGGACCACGAATATGGTGAGAAAACATGAAAAAGGTGGTTAATGACAAAATCAACTGTAGGACCCAGAATATGATGAAAAAAACTTAAAAACGATTAAAATTAAAAATTCACACTGTAGGACCCCGAATATGGTGAGAAAATCTGAAAATGTTTAAAAATGAGAAAAATACACTGTAGGACCCAGAATATGCTGAGAAACCCAGAAAAACGAGGAAAAATAAAAATATGCTTTGAAGGAGCCAGATTATGACAGGAAACCCTGAAAAAAGTAGAAAATTAAAAACTTACACGGAAGGACCCTGAATATGGCAAGAATACCTGAAAAAGGTGGAAATAGAGAATAATCACACTGTAGGACACAGAATTGCGAAAAAACATGAAAAACGTAGAAAATGAGAAAATCACACTGTAGGACCCAGAATTACGAAAAAATTTATAAAACGTGGAAAATGAGAAAATCACACTGCAGGACCTAGAATATGCTGAGTAACCCTGAAAAACATGAAAATTAAAAATTCACACTGTCGGACACAGAATATGGCGAGAAACCATGAAAAAAGTGGAAAATTAAAAATTCACACTGTATTACCCAGAATATGGCGAGAAATACTGAAAAATATGGAAAATTAAAAATTCACCCTGAAGGACCTGGAATATGGCAAGAAATCCTGAAAAACGAGAAAATGAGAAAAATCACACTGTAGTACCCAGAATATGACGAAAAAACCTGAAAAACGTGTATTAAAAACTCACACTGAATGACCCAGAATATGGCAAGAAAACCTGAAAAAAGTAAAAAACTAAAAATTCACACTGAAAGACCCCGAATATGGCGAGAAAACCTGAAAAAGGTGGAAAATGAGAATAAATGACTGTAGGACCCAGAATTGAGAAAAAACTTGAAAAACTTCGAAAATGAGAAAATCACACTTTAGGACCCAGAATATGCCGAGAAACCCTGAAAAACGTGGAAAATTGAAAATACGCGCTGTTGGACCCAGAATATGGTGAGAAACCGGAAAAACGTGGTAAATTAAATATACACTCTGTTGGACCCAGAATATGGCAAGAAACCCTGCAAAAGGTGAAAAATGAGAAAATCACACTGTAAGACCCAGAATTACGAAAAAACCTGAAAAACTTGGAAAATGAGAAAATCACACTGCAGGAAACAGAATATGCCGAGAAACCCTGAAAAACGTGGAAAATTAAAAATTCACACTGAAGGACCCGGAATATATCGAGAAAACCTGAAAAAGGTGGAAAATGAGAAAATCACATGTAGAACCCAGAATAGCGAAAAAACTTGAAAAAGGTGAAAAATGAGAAAATCACACTGCAGGACCCAGAATATGCTGAGAAACCCTGATAATCATGGAAAATTAAATGTTCACACTGTAGGACCCAGAATATGCCTAGAAACCCTTGAAAAACTTGGAAAAATAAAATACACGCTGTAGGAACCAGAATATATTGAGAAACCCTGAAAAAGTAGGAAATCAAAAACTCACACTGAAGGACCCCGAATATGGGGAGAAATCCTAAAAAACGTGGAAATGAGAAAATCACACTCTAGGACCCAGAATATGACGAAAAAACCTGAAAAACATGGAAAATTATAAATTCACACTGAAGGTCCGGGAATATGGTGAGAAAACCTGAAAAACGAGGAAAATTAAAAACACAAACTGAAGGACCCAGAATATGTCGAGAAAACATGAAAAACATGGAAAATTAAATATTCACACTGTAGGACCCAGAATATGGCGAGAAACACTGAAAAAGGAGGAAAATGAGAAAATCACACTATAGGACCAGAATATGGCAAGAAACCTTGAAAAACGTGGAAAATTAAAAATTCACAATGTAGGACCCAGAATATGCTGAGAAAATCTGAAAAAGTTGGATAATGAGAATATCAAACTGTAGGACCCAGAACATGACGAAAAAAACTTAAAAACGTTTAAAATTAAAAAACTCAAACTGTAGGACCTGAATATGGCGAGAAACCCTGAGAATCGTGGAAAATTTAAAAATCACACTGTAGGACGCAGAATATGGCGATTAACCCTGTAAAAAGTGGAATATTAAAAACTCACACTGAAGTACCCCGAAATTGGCAAGAAAACCTGAAAAAGGTGGAAAATGAAAAAAATCACACTGTAGGACCCAAAATATGCTGAGTAACCCTGAAAAACTTGGAAAATTAAAAATACACGCTGTAGGACCCAGAATATGGCAAAAAACCCTGAAAGAATTAGAAAATTAAAAACTCACACTGAAGGAACCGGAATATGGCAAGAAAACCTGAAAAAGTGGAAAGTCTCTCTCTGTCTCTCTCTCTATGTCTCTCTCTGTCTCTCTCTTTCTCTATCTCTGTCTCTCTCTATTTCTCTCTGTCTCTATCTGTCTCTCTCTCTGTCTCTCTCTGTCTCTCTCTCTCTGTCTCTCTCTTTCCCTCTCTCTGTCTCTCTCTGTCTCTATCTCTGTCTCTCTCTGTCTCTCTCTGTCACTCTGTCTCTCTCTGTCTCTCTCTGTCCCTCTCTGTCTCTCTCTGTGTCTTTCTTTGTCTCTCTCTGTCTCTCCCTGTCTCTCTCTGTCTCTCTCTTTATGTCTCTCTCTGTCTCTCTCTTTCTCTCTCTCTGTATCTCTCTGTCTCTCTTTGTCTCTCTCTGTGTCTTTCTTTGTCTCTCTCTGTCTCTCTTTGTCTCTCTCTGTAACTCTCTCTGTCTCTCTCTGTCTCTCTCTTTCTCTATCTCTGTCTCTCTCTGTTTCTCTCTGTCTCTATCTCTCTGTGTGTCTCTTTCTTTCCTTCTCTCTGTCTCTATCTCTTTCTCTCTATGTCTCTCTCTGTCACTCTGTCTCTCTCTGTCTCTCTCTGTCTCTCTCTGTCTATCTGTCTCTCTCTGTCTCTCTCTGTCTCTCTCTCTGTCTCTCTCTGTCTCTCTCTGTGTCTTTCTTTGTCTCTCTCTGTCTCTCTGTCTCTCTCTGTCTCTCTCTGCGTCTCTCTCTATCTCTCTCTGTCTCTCTCTGTCTCTCTCTGTCTCTCTCAATGTATCTCTCTCTCTATGTCTCTCTCTGTGTCTTTCTTTGTCTCTCTCTGTCTCTCTCTGTCTCTCTGTGTGTCTCTCTCTGTCTCTCTCTCTATCTCTGTCTCTCTCTGTCTTTCTCACTCTGTCTCTGTCTCTCTCTGACTCTCTCTGTCTCTCTCTTTCTCTCTGTCTCTCTCTGTCTCTATCTCTGTCTCTCTCTGTCCTTCTGATTCTTTCTGTCTCTCTCTGTCTCTCTCTCTGTCTCTCTCTGTCTCTCTCCTTCTCTCTCTCTGTCTCTCTCTTTCCCTCTCTCTGTCTCTCTCTGTCTCTATCTCTGTCTCTCTCTGTCTCTCTCTGTAACTCTGTCTCTCTCTGTCTCTCTCTGTCTCTCTCTGTCTATCTGTCACTCTCTGTCTCTATCTCTGTATCTCTCTGTCTCTGTCTTTCTCTGTGTCTTTCTTTGTCTCGCTCTGTCTCTCTCTGTCTCTCTCTGTCTCTCTCTCTATGTCTCTCTTTGTCTCTCTCTTTCTCTATCCCTGTCTCTCTCTGTTTCTCTCTGTCTCTGTCTCTCTCTCTGTCTCTCTCTGTCTCTCTCTGTCTCTCTCTTTCCCTCTCTCTGTCTCTCTCTGTCTCTATCTCTGTCTCTCTCTGTCTCTCTCTGTCACTCTGTCTCTCTCTGTCTCTCACTGTCTCTCTCTGTCTCTCTCTGTCTATCTGACTCTCTCTGTCTCTCTCTGTCTCTCTCTCTTTCTCTGTCTCTGTCTCTCTCTGTCTCTCTCTGTCACTCTGTCTCTCTCTGTTTCTCTCTGTCTCTATCTGTCTCTCTGTCTCTATCTGTCTCTCTCTGTCTCTCTCTGTCCCTCACTCTGTATCTCTCTGTCTCTATCTCTGTCTCTCTCTGTCTCTCTCTGTCACTCTGTCCCTCTCTGTCTCTCTCTCTATCTCTCTCTCTCTGTCTCTCTCTGTCTAACTCTATCTGTCTCTGTCTCTCTCTGTCTCCATCTGTCACTCTGTCGGTCTCTCTCTGTCTCTCTCTGTCCCTTCTGTCTCTATCTCTGTATCTCTCTGTCTCTCTCTCTGTCTCTCTGTCTCTCTCTGTGTCTCTGTCTCTCTCTGTCTCTCTCTGTCACTCTCAATGTATCTCTCTGTCTCACTATGTCTCTCTCTGTGTCTTTCTTTGTCTCTCTCTGTCTCTTTCTGTCTCTCTCTGTGTCTCTCTCTGTCTCTCTCTCTCTATCTCTGTCTCTCTCTGTCTTTCTCACTCTGTCTCTGTCTCTCTCTGTCCCTCTCTCTGTCTCTCTCTGTCTCTATCTCTGTCTCTCTCTGACTCTCTCTGTCTCTCTCTTTCTCTCTGTCTCTCTCTCTTTATCTCTCTGTCTCTCTCTGTCTCTCTCTGTCTCTCTCTCTCTGTGTCTCTCTCTGTCTTTCTCTGTCTCTATCTCTGTCTCTCTCTGTCTTTCTCTGGGTCTTCCTTTGTCTCTCTCTGTCTGTCTCTGTCTCACTCTCTGTCTTTCTCTGTCTCTCTCTGTGTCTCTCTCTGTCTTTCTCTGTCTCTATCTCTATCTCTCTCTGTCTCTCTCTGTCCTTCTGACTCTTTCTGTCTCTCTCTGTCTCTCTCTCAGTGTCTCTCTGTGTCTCTCTGTCTCTCTCTATGTCTTTCATTGTCTCTCTCTGTCTCTCTCTGTCTATCTCTCTGTCTCTCTCTGTCTCTCTCTGTCTCTCTCTGTCTCTATCTCTGTCTCTCTCTGTCTCTCTATGTCTCTCTATGTCTCTCTTAATGTATCTCTCTGTCTCTCTATGTCTCTCTCTGTGTCTTTCTTTGTCTCTCTCTGTCTCTCTCTCTCTCTGTGTCTCACTCTGTCTCTCTCTGTCTCACTCTCTGTCTCTGTCTCTGTCTCTCTCTCTGTCTCTCTCTGTCTCTCTCTCTAAATCTGTCTCTCTCTGTATTTCTCACTCTGTCTCTGTCTCTCTCTGTCCCTCTCTCTGTCTCTCTCTGTCTCTATCTCTGTCTCTCTCTGACTCTCTCTGTCTCTCTCTTTCTCTCTGTCTCTCTCTGTCTCTCTTTGTCTCTCTCTCTGTATCTCTCTGTGTCTCTCTGTGTCTCTCTGTGTCTCTCTCTGTGTCTCTCTGTGTCTCTCTCTGTCTCTCGCTGTGTCTCTCTGTGTCTCTCTGTGTCTCTCTGTCTCTCTCTGTGTCTCTCTCTGTCTCTCTCTGTCTATCTCTGTCTCTCTCTGTCTCTCTCAATGTATCTCTCTGTCTCTCTCTGTCTCTCTCTGTGTCTTTCTTTGTCTCTCTCAGTCTCTCTCTCTCTCTCTGTCTCACTCTGTCTCTCTCTCTGTCTCTCTTTGTCTCTCTCTCTGTATCTCTCTGTCTCTCTCTGTCTCTCTCTGTCTCTCTCTCTGTGTCTCTCTCTGTCTTTCTTTTTCTCTATCTATATCGCTCTCTGTCTCTCTCTGTGTCTTTTTTTGTCTCTCTCTGTCTCTCTCTGTCTCTCTCTGTCTCTCTTAGTCTCTCTCTGTGTCTTTCATTGTCTCTCTCTGTCTCTCTCTGTCTTTCGGTGTCTCTCTCTCTGTCTCTCTCTGTCTCACTCTCTGTCTCTCTCTGTCTCTATCTCTGTCTCTCTCTGTCTCTCTCTGTCTGTCTCTGTCTGTCTATGTCTATCTCTGTCTCTCTCTGTGTCTCTCTGTGTCTCTCTCTGTGTCTCTCTGTGTCTCTCTGTCTCTCTCTGTGTCTCTCTCTGTCTCTCTCTGTCTCTATCTCTGTCTCTCTCTGTCTCTCTATGTCTCTCTCAATGTATCTCTCTGTCTCTCTATGTCTCTCTCTGTGTCTTTCTTTGTCTCTCTCTGTCTCTCTCTTTCTGTGTCTCACTCTGTCTCTCTCTGTCTCTCTCTCTGTCTCTGTCTCTGTCTCTCTCTCTGTCTCTCTCTGTCTCTCTCTCTAACTCTGTCTCTCTCTGTATTTCTCACTCTGTCTCTGTCTCTCTCTGTCCCTCTCTCTGTCTCTCTCTGTCTCTATCTCTGTCTCTCTCTGACTCTCTCTGTCTCTCTCTTTCTCTCTGTCTCTCTCTGTCTCTCTTTGTCTCTCTCTCTGTATCTCTCTGTGTCTCTCTGTGTCTCTCTCTGTGTCTCTCTGTGTCTCTCTCTGTCTCTCTCTGTGTCTCTCTGTGTCTCTCTGTGTCTCTCTGTCTCTCTCTGTGTCTCTCTCTGTCTCTCTCTGTCTATCTCTGTCTCTCTCTGTCTCTCTCAATGTATCTCTCTGTCTCTCTATGTCTCTCTCTGTGTCTTTCTTTGTCTCTTCTATGTCTCTCTCTGTCTCTCTCTCTGTCTCCCTCAGTCTCTCTCTGTGTCTCTCTCTGTCTTTCTCTGTGTCTCTCTGTGTTTGTCTCTCTCTGTCTCTTTCTGTCTCTCTCTGTGTCTCTCTCTGTCTCTCTCTCTCTATCTCTGTCTCTCTCTGTCTTTCTCACTCTGTCTCTGTCTCTCTCTGTCCCTCTCTCTGTCTCTCTCTGTCTCTATCTCTGTCTCTCTCTGACTCTCTCTGTCTCTCTCTTTCTCTCTGTCTCTCTCTCTTTATCTCTCTGTCTCTCTCTGTCTCTCTCTGTCTCTCTCTCTCTGTGTCTCTCTCTGTCTTTCTCTGTCTCTATCTCTGTCTCTCTCTGTCTTTCTCTGGGTCTTCCTTTGTCTCTCTCTGTCTGTCTCTGTCTCACTCTCTGTCTTTCTCTGTCTCTCTCTGTGTCTCTCTCTGTCTTTCTCTGTCTCTATCTCTATCTCTCTCTGTCTCTCTCTGTCCTTCTGACTCTTTCTGTCTCTCTCTGTCTCTCTCTCTGTGTCTCTCTGTGTCTCTCTGTCTCTCTCTATGTCTTTCATTGTCTCTCTCTGTCTCTCTCTGTCTATCTCTCTGTCTCTCTGTGTCTCTCTCTGTCTCTCTCTGTCTCTATCTCTGTCTCTCTCTGTCTCTCTATGTCTCTCTATGTCTCTCTTAATGTATCTCTCTGTCTCTCTATGTCTCTCTCTGTGTCTTTCTTTGTCTCTCTCTGTCTCTCTCTCTCTCTGTGTCTCACTCTGTCTCTCTCTGTCTCACTCTCTGTCTCTGTCTCTGTCTCTCTCTCTGTCTCTCTCTGTCTCTCTCTCTAAATCTGTCTCTCTCTGTATTTCTCACTCTGTCTCTGTCTCTCTCTGTCCCTCTCTCTGTCTCTCTCTGTCTCTATCTCTGTCTCTCTCTGACTCTCTCTGTCTCTCTCTTTCTCTCTGTCTCTCTCTGTCTCTCTTTGTCTCTCTCTCTGTATCTCTCTGTGTCTCTCTGTGTCTCTCTGTGTCTCTCTCTGTGTCTCTCTGTGTCTCTCTCTGTCTCTCTCTGTGTCTCTCTGTGTCTCTCTGTGTCTCTCTGTCTCTCTCTGTGTCTCTCTCTGTCTCTCTCTGTCTATCTCTGTCTCTCTCTGTCTCTCTCAATGTATCTCTCTGTCTCTCTCTGTCTCTCTCTGTGTCTTTCTTTGTCTCTCTCAGTCTCTCTCTCTCTCTCTGTCTCACTCTGTCTCTCTCTCTGTCTCTCTTTGTCTCTCTCTCTGTATCTCTCTGTCTCTCTCTGTCTCTCTCTGTCTCTCTCTCTGTGTCTCTCTCTGTCTTTCTTTTTCTCTATCTATATCGCTCTCTGTCTCTCTCTGTGTCTTTTTTTGTCTCTCTCTGTCTCTCTCTGTCTCTCTCTGTCTCTCTTAGTCTCTCTCTGTGTCTTTCATTGTCTCTCTCTGTCTCTCTCTGTCTTTCGGTGTCTCTCTCTCTGTCTCTCTCTGTCTCACTCTCTGTCTCTCTCTGTCTCTATCTCTGTCTCTCTCTGTCTCTCTCTGTCTGTCTCTGTCTGTCTATGTCTATCTCTGTCTCTCTCTGTGTCTCTCTGTGTCTCTCTCTGTGTCTCTCTGTGTCTCTCTGTCTCTCTCTGTGTCTCTCTCTGTCTCTCTCTGTCTCTATCTCTGTCTCTCTCTGTCTCTCTATGTCTCTCTCAATGTATCTCTCTGTCTCTCTATGTCTCTCTCTGTGTCTTTCTTTGTCTCTCTCTGTCTCTCTCTTTCTGTGTCTCACTCTGTCTCTCTCTGTCTCTCTCTCTGTCTCTGTCTCTGTCTCTCTCTCTGTCTCTCTCTGTCTCTCTCTCTAACTCTGTCTCTCTCTGTATTTCTCACTCTGTCTCTGTCTCTCTCTGTCCCTCTCTCTGTCTCTCTCTGTCTCTATCTCTGTCTCTCTCTGACTCTCTCTGTCTCTCTCTTTCTCTCTGTCTCTCTCTGTCTCTCTTTGTCTCTCTCTCTGTATCTCTCTGTGTCTCTCTGTGTCTCTCTCTGTGTCTCTCTGTGTCTCTCTCTGTCTCTCTCTGTGTCTCTCTGTGTCTCTCTGTGTCTCTCTGTCTCTCTCTGTGTCTCTCTCTGTCTCTCTCTGTCTATCTCTGTCTCTCTCTGTCTCTCTCAATGTATCTCTCTGTCTCTCTATGTCTCTCTCTGTGTCTTTCTTTGTCTCTTCTATGTCTCTCTCTGTCTCTCTCTCTGTCTCCCTCAGTCTCTCTCTGTGTCTCTCTCTGTCTTTCTCTGTGTCTCTCTGTGTCTCTCTGTGTCTCTCTGTCTCTCTTTGTCTCTCTGTCTATATCTCTCTGTCTGTATCTCTCTGTCTCTCTGTCTCTCTCTGTCTCTCTTTGTCTCTCTCTCTGTATCTCTCTGTGTCTCTCTGTGTCTCTCTGTGTCTCTCTCTGTGTCTCTCTGTGTCTCTCTCTGTCTCTCTTTGTGTCTCTCTGTGTCTCTCTGTGTCTCTCTGTCTCTCTTTGTCTCTCTGTCTGTATCTCTCTGTCTCTCTCTGTCTCTCTCTCTCAGTGTCTCCCTCTGTCTTTCTTTGTCTCTATGTCTGACTCTCTCTGTCTCTCTTGTGTCTTTCTTTGTCTCTTCTATGTCTCTCTCTGTCTCTCTCTCTGTCTCCCTCAGTCTCTCTCTGTGTCTCTCTCTGTCTTTCTCTGTCTCTATCTCTGTCTCTCTGTCTCTCTCTGTCTCTCTCTGTCCTTCTGTATCTTTCTGTCTCTCTCTGTCTCTCTCTCTGTATCTCTCTGTCTCTCTCTGTGTCTTTCTTTGTCTCTCTCTGTCTCTCTCTGTCTCTTTGTGTCTCTCTCTATCTCTCTCTGTCTCTCTCTGTCTCTATCTCTGTCTCTCTCTGTCTCTCTCTGTCTGTCTCTGTCTCTCTGTGTCTCTCTCTCTGTCTCTCTCTGTGTCTCTCTCTGTGTGTCTCTGTCTCTCTCTGTTTCTCTCTCTGTCTCTCTCTGTCTCTAACTCTGTCTCTCTCTGTCTCTCTGACTCTCTCTGTATCTCTCTGTCTCTCTGTGTGTTTTTCTTTGTCTCTCTCTGTCTCTCTCTGTCTCTCTCTCTGTCTCTCTCTGTCTCTCTCTGTCTCTCTCTGTCTCTCTGTGTTTTCCTTTGTCTCTCTCTGTCTCTCTCTGTGTCTCTTTGTGTCTCACTCTGTCTCTCTCTGTCTCTCTCTGTCTCTCTCTCTGTCTCTCTCTCTGTCTCTCTCTGTCTCTCTCTCTTTCTCACTCTGTGTATCTATGTCTCTCTCTGTGTCTCTCTCTGTCTCACTCTGTCTTTCTCTGTCTCTCTCTGTCTCTCTCTCTGTCTCTCTGTCTCTCTTTGTCTCTCTCTGTCTCTATCTCTGTCTCTCTCTGTCTCTCTCTGTCTCTCTCTTTCTGTCTCTGTCTCTCTGTGTGTCTCTCTCTGTGTCTCTCTGTGTCTCTCTCTGTGTCTCTCTCTGTCTCTCTGTCTCTCTCAATGTATCTCTCTGTCTCTCTATGTCTCTCTCTGTCTTTCTTTGTCTCTCTCTGTCTCTCTCTGTCTCTCTCTGTCTCTCTATGTGACTGTCAGTGGCCCCACACAGCCTCACATATACTTCTAAAAATTTAAAGAAGGGTGTGGCCACTCTAAAAGCTCAAAAATTAACAGCATTGTCTCCTCTTCCAGAGTACCTGGGATCAACTACCAGCAACTATATGGTGGCCCATCTCCAGTTCCAGGGGATCAGACAGACAGACATACAGACAGTGATAAAAATGGCAGGCCTGCCTGGTCTTTCTTTCTTTCTTATCCTTTTTAAAAAATGTTTATTTATATATTTATTTATGTATTTATTAGATATAAGTACACTGTAGCTGTCTTCAGACACTCCAGAAGAGGGTGTCAGATTCTGGAGAATCTAAATCCCTCTTATGGTCTGCATATGATGTACATAAACACAGCCTCACATATACTTCTAAAAATTTAAAGATGTGTGGGGCCACTGAGAGGGCTCAACAATTAACAGCATTGTCTCCTCTTTCAGAGAACCTGGGATCAACTACCAGCAACTTTATGGTAGCCCATCTCCAGTTCCAGGGGATCAGACAGACAGACAGACAGACAGACAGAGATAAGGATGGCAGGCCTGCCTGGTCTTACTTTCTATCTTATCCTTTTTAAAAAATGTTTATTTATTTATTTATTTACTTATGTATTTATTATATATAAGTACACTGTAGCTGTCTTCAGTCACTCCAGTAGAGGGTGTCAGATTCTGGAGAATCTAAATCCTCTTATAATCTGAATATGATGTACATAAACACAGCCTCACTTATACTTCTAAATATTTAAAGAAGTGTGGGGCCATTGAAAGGGCTCAACAATTAACAGCATTGTCTCCTCTTCCAGAGTACATGGGATCAACTACCAGCAACTATATGGTGGCCCATCTCCAGTTCCAGGGGATCAGACAGACAGACATACAGACAGTGATAAGGATGGCAGGCCTGCCTGGTCTTTCTTTCTTTCTTATCCTTTTTAAAAAAATGTTTATTTATATATTTATTTATGTATTTATTAGATATAAGTACACTGTAGCTGTCTTCAGACACTCCAGAAGAGGGTGTCAGATTATGGAGAATCTAAATCCCTTTTATGGACTGCATATGATGTACATAAACACAGCCTCACATATACTTCTAAAAATTTAAAGATGTGTGGGGCCACTGAGAGGGCTCAACAATTAACAGCATTGTCTCCTCTTTCAGGGAACCTGGGATAAACTACCAGCACCTTATGGTGGCCCATCTCCAGTTCCAAGGGATCAGACAGATAGACAGACAGAGAGACAGAGATAAAGATGGCAGGCCTGACTGGTCTTTCTTTATTTCTTATACTTTTTTAAAAATGTTTATTTATTTATTTATTTATTTATTAGATATAAGTACACTGTAGCCGTCTTCAGACACTCCAGAAGATGGTGTCAGATTCTGGAGAATCTAAATCCCTCTTATGGTCTGAATATGATGTACATAAACACAGCCTCACATATACTTCTAAAAATTAAAAATGGGTGGGGCCACTGAAAGGGCTCAACAATTAACAGCATTGTCTCCTCTTCCAGAGAACCTCGGATCAACTACCAGCACCTACAAGGTGGCCCATCTCCAGTTCCAGGGGATCAGACAGACAGACAGACAGGCAGAGATAAAGATGGCAGGCCTGCCTGGTCTTTCTTTCTTTCTTATCCTTTTTAAAAAATATTTATTTATTTATTTATTTATTTATTTATTTATTTATGTATTTCTTAGATATAAGTACACTGTAGCTTTCTTTAGACACTCCAGAGGAGGGTGTCAGAATATGGAGAATGTAAATCCCTCTTATGGTCTGCATATGATGTACATAAACACAGCCTCACATATACTGAGCTGAGGTGTCACAGGCCAACTGCTGGAATTTCTGAGTACCACCTAGATAGAGAAAAGCTATGCTGTGGTTGCTTAATTTATGTATTTTATTATTTCTATTTGTTGTTTTGTTTTGTTTTATTTGTTTTTAGAGAAGTCCTCTGTCTGTAGCTCTGGCTGACCCAGGACTGCCTACTTGTGTTAATTAGGGTTTCACAGCTGAGAACAGACACCAAGAGCAAGGTAAGGCTTAGAAAACCCTACATTCACTGGTGGCTCAAGCTCTTAATGAGAGCACTCTGTAGGCAGAGGCAGTCAGTTTCTGAGTTCGAGTCCACCCTGGTGAAAGACAGGGCTAGGGTAGGGGCTAGGGTGAGGAAAGGAAGAAAGGAAAGAAAGAAAGGAAAGAAGAAAAGAAAGAAAGAAAAAGTTTTTATAAAAGTTTTATAAAAAGTGTTAAAGTTTTTAAAAATTAAAAAAAAAAAATACCAGATCACCATCACACAGCATTGGCTGTCTTCAGGTGTATCCTTTCAGCCTCCAAAACAAAAAACAATGGCTGGCTGTCTTCAGGTGTATCCTATTCTCGAGTCTTATTTCCAACCTTAGAGCTGGGCTGAGCTGCCTCATTATGTAATTGCAAACCTTCCTTGGTTTGTCCATTCCATTTCTAAGACTAACAGGCCTTTTTCTATTTATTGAATATGCTCATGACTGTCCTTTAGATATAGTAAATAAAACTGTTGCTTATAAAACTTGTTTTCTAGGAATTTTTAAAGGGCAATGGCGGAGTTTATTTATAAAAAAATATTTTGCATTTATTTATTTGTGTGAGTGATGAAGCTCAGGTCTTCAAACTTGTCAGGAGGTATGATTACCTCCCCTCTCTCTCAACCCCTCTCTCTCCTCTCTCAATGATTGTGTAAGAATGTTTTGCATGTGTATGCTGTGCCCACAGACTCCAGAACAGAGTATTAGATCCCCTGGAACTGGAGATGGGCCACCATATATAATACTGGTAATTGAGCCCAGGTTCTCTGGAAGAGGAGACAATGCTCTTAATTGTTGAGCCCTCTCTGTAGCCACATCTTTCTTTCTTTTTTTTTTTTTTTGAGTATATGTGAGGCTGTGTTTATATACATCATATGCAGACAATAAGAATGATTTAGATTCTTCAGAATCTGACACCCTCTTCTGGACTGTCTGAAGATAGCTACAGCATACTTAAATATAATAAATAAATAAATCTTTAAAAAGAAAAGGAAAAGTAAAAAAGAAAGAACAGGCCTGTCATATGAATGTTCATAGAGGAAAATGGAAGAGACCCCAATCTAACCTCAGCAGGGTGCTTCCTTCTGGATGGTAGCTCACAGTTTCATCCCAGCAAGACAGGCAAATCACTGAGTTCAAGGACAGTAAGGTTCAGGACAGCCAAGGTTAGGAAGGAAAAGGGTCTATGTTGAGAATACAAACCGACAAAACAACAACTAGGAAAAAGAAGTGACAGTGTAACTTGGGGTAGGGTACCAACAAGAGAAAGCTTTCTGTTACCACTTACAAACACCAGTAGCCTTGCACCCTTCTGCCCAGGTCCCTGCCTTCCTTTCTAGGAATTCTAAGGATGCCAGGGGGTGGGGGAATCCAGATTAACTTTTTAAAAACAAAGACTTGGCCTTTGATGTCTATAGGAAGCCCTTCTCAGTGCCTTTAACTACCACTGAACTTTCAGGGCTGTGACTCAACTGTAACAAGGAACAGGGCTAAGAACTTGCAGCCTTTGAAAACAACTATTTTTTTAAAGTGGGGGACACAAATCAGCAGTAGAACCCCTCAGGTTCAGCCATAATACTTGTTAGGGAAAGAGACTCAATGTCCGGAGCTGAGGTCTCATGGGTGAACTGTTTCAAGTTCTGAGTATCATTGAAAGAAAGAAAAGATATCATGTGGTTGCTTAATTTATTTATTTTATTATTTCTATTTTTTGTTTTCTTTTGTTTTGTTTTAGAAAAGGCCTCAGTCTGTAGCTATGGCTGACCTAGGACATACTACATGTGTTAATTAGGGTTTCACAGCTGAGAAACAGACCATACCTATGTAAGACTTAGAAAACCCAACAGTCAGTGGTGGCTCGAGCTCTTGATGAGAGCACTCTGGAGGCAGAGGCAGTCAGTTTCTGAGTTCGAGGCCAGCCTGGTTAAAGACAGGGATAGGCAGGGCTAGGCAAGGCAGGGCTGGGCTAGGCTAGGCTAGGCAAGGGGCTGGGCTAGTCAAGGCAAGGGACTAGGCTAGGCTACTCAAGGGGCTAGGCAAGACAGACAGACAGAGAGAAAGACAGACAAGGATGGCAGGCCTGCCTGGTTTTTCTTTCTTTCTTATCCCTTTTAAAAAATGTTTATTTATTTATTTATTTATTTATTTATGTATTTATTAGATATAAGTACACTGTAGCTGTCTTCAGACACTCCAGAAGAGGGTGTCAGATTCTGGAGAATCTAAATCCCTCTTATGGTCTGCATATTCGGTACATAAACACAGCCTCGCATATACTTCTAAAAATTTAAAGATGGGTGGGGCCACTGAAAGGGCTCAACAATTAACAGCACTGACTCCTCTTCCAGAGAACCTGGGATCAACTACAAGCAACTCTATGGTGGCCCATATCCAGTTCCAGAGGATCACACAGACAGACAGACAGACAGAGATAAGGATGGCAGGCCTGCCTGGTCTTTCTTAATTTCTTATCGTTTTTAAAAAATGTTTATTTCTTTATTTATGTATTTATTAGATATAAGTACACTGTATCCGTCATAGACACTCCAAAAGACGGTGTCAGATTCTGGAGAATATAAATCCTTCTTTAATGGTCTGAATATGATGTACATAAACACAGCATCACATTTATTCTAGAAATTTAAAGATGGGTGGGGCCACTGAAAGGGCTGAACAATTAACAGCATTGTCTCCTATTTAGAGGACCTGGGATCAACTACCAGCAAATATTCGTGGCCCATCTCCAGTTCCCAGGGATCAGATAGACAGACAGACAGACAGACAGACAGATATGGATCGCAGGCCTGCCTGGTCTTTCTTTCTGTCTTATCCTTTTTAAAAAATATTTATTTATTTATTTATTTATTTATTTATTTATTTATTTATTTATGTATTTAGTAGATATAAGTACACTGTAGCTGTTCAGACACTCCAGAAGAGGGTGTCAGATTCTGGAGAATCTAAATACCTCTTATGGTCTGCATATGATGTACATAAACACAGCCTCACATATACTTCTAAAAATTTAAAGAAGGGTGGGGCCACTCTAAAAGCTCAACAATTAACAGCATTGTCTCCTCTTCCAGAGTACCTGGGATCAACTACCAGCAACTATATGGTGGCCCATCTCCAGTTCCAGGGGATCAGACAGACAGACATACAGACAGTGCTAAGGATGGCAGGCCTGCCTGGTTTTTCTTTCTTTCTTATCCTTTTTAAAAAAATGTTTATTTATTTATTTATTTATTTATTTATTTATTTATTTATTTATTTATGTATTTAGTATATATAAGTACACTGCAGCTGTTCAGACACTCCAGAAGAGGGTGTCAGATTCTGGAGAATCTAAATCCCTCTTATGGTCTGCATATGATGTACATAAACAGAGCCTCACATATACTACTAAAAATTTAACGATGGGTGGGGCCACTGAAAGCGCTCAACAATTAACAGCATTGTCTCCTCTTCCAGAGAACCTGGGATCAACTACCAGCAACTATATGATGGCCCATCTCCAGTTCCAGGGGATCAGACAGACAGACATACAGACAGTGCTAAGGATGGCAGGCCTGCCTGGTTTTTCTTTCTTTCTTATCCTTTTTAAAAAAATGTTTATTTATTTATTTATTTATTTATTTATTTATTTATGTATTTAGTATATATAAGTACACTGCAGCTGTTCAGACACTCCAGAAGAGGGTGTCAGATTCTGGAGAATCTAAATCCCTCTTATGGTCTGCATATGATGTACATAAACACAGCCTCACATATACTACTAAAAATTTAACGATGGGTGGGGCCACTGAAAGCGCTCAACAATTAACAGCATTGTCTCCTCTTCCAGAGAACCTGGGATCAACTACCAGCAACTATATGGTGGCCCATCTCCAGGTCCAGGGGATCAGACAGAGAGAAAGACAGACAAGGATGGCAGGCCTGCCTGGTTTTTCTTTCTTTCTTATACCTTTTAAAAAATGTTTGTTTATTTATTTATTTATTTATTTATTTATTTATTTATGTATTTATTAGATATACGTACACTGTAGCTGTCTTCAGACACTCCAGAAGAGGGTGTCAGATTCTGGAGAATCTATATACTTCTTACGGTCTGCATATGATGTACATACACACAGCCTCACATTTACATCTAAAAATTTAAAGATGTGTGGGGCCAATGAAAGGGATCAACAATTAACAGCATTGTCTCCTCTTATAGAGAACCTGGGATCAACTACCAGCAACTATATGGTGGCCCATCTCCAGTTCCAGGGGATCAGACAGACAGACAGACAGACAGACAGATAGAGTTAAGGATGGCAGGCCTACCTTTTCTTTCCTTCTTTCTTATCCTTTTAAAAAATTGTTTATTAATTTAAGTATGTATTTATTAGATATAAGTAAACTGTAGCTGTCTTCAAACACTCCCGAAGAGGGTGTCAGATTCTCGAGAATCTATATCCCTCTTATGGTCTGCATATGATGTACATGAACACAGCCTCACATATACTTCTAAAAATTTAAAGATGGGTGGGGCCACTGAAAGGGCTCAACAATTAACAGCACTGACTCCTCTTCCAGAGAACCTGGGATCAACTACCAGCAATTATATAGTGGCCCATCTCCAGTTCCAGGGGATCAGACAGACAGACAGACAGACAGACAGACAAGGATGGCAGGCCTGCCAGGTCTTTCTTTATTTCTTATACTTTTTAAAAAATGTTTATTTATTTATTTATTTATTTATTTATTTATTTATTTATTTATTAGATATAAGTACACTGTAGCCGTCTTCAGACACTCCAGAAGAGGGTGTCAGATTCTGGAGAATCTAAATCCCTCTTATGGTCTGCATATGATGTACATAAACACAGCCTCACATATATTTCTAAAAATTTGAAGAAGGGTGGGACCACTCTAAAAGCTCAACAATTAACAGCATTGTATCCTCTTCCAGAGTTTCTGGGATCAACTACCAGCAACTATATGGTGGCCCATCTCCAGTTCCAGGGGATCAGACAGACAGACAGACAGACAGAGATAAGGAGGGCAGGCATGCCTGGTTTTTCTTTCTTTCTTATCCTTTTAAAATAATGTTTATTTATTTATTTATTTATTTATTTATTTATGTATGTATTTATTAGATATAAGTACACTGTAGTTGTCTTCAGACACTCCAGAAGAGGGTGTCAGATTCTGGAGAATCAAAATCCCTCTTATGGTCTACATATGATATACGTAAACACAGCCTAACATATACTTCTAAAAATTTAAAGATAGGTGGAGCCACTGAAAGGGCTCAACAATTAACAGCATTGTCTCTTCTTCCAGAGAACCTGGGATCAACTAACAGCAACTATATGGTGGCCCATCTCCAGTTCCAAGGGATCAGACAGACAGACTGACAGAGGTAAGGATGGAGGCCTGCGTGGTCTTTCTTTCTTTCTTATACTTTTAAAATAATGTTTATTTATTTATTTATTTATTTATTTATTTATTTATTTATTTATTAGATATAAGTACACTGTAGCTGTCTTCAGACACTCTAGAAGAGGGTGTCATCTTTTGGAGAATCTAAATCGCTCTTATGGTCTGCATATGATGTACATAAACACAGCCTCATATATACTTCTAAAAATTTAAAGATGGGTGGGCCCACTGAAAGGGCTCAACAATTAACACCATTGTCTCCTCTTCCAGAGAACGTGGGATCAACTACCAGCAACTATGTGGTGGCCCATCTCAAGTTGCAGGGGATCAGACAGACAGACAGACAGACAGAGATAAGGATGGCAGGCCTGCCTGGTCTTTCATTCTTTCTTATCCTTTTTTAAAAAAAGTTTATTTATATATTTATTTATGTATTTATTAGATATAAGTACACTGTAGCTGTCTTCAGACTCTCCAGAAGAGGGTGTCAGATTCTGGAGAATCTATATCCCTCTTATAGTCTGCATATGATGTACATAAACACAGCCTCACATATACTTCTAAAAATTTAAAGATGGTTGGGGCCACTGAAAAAGCTCAACAATTAACAGCATTGTCTCCTCTTCCAGAGGACCTGGGATCAACTACCAGCAAATATATTGTGGCCCATCTCCAGTTCCAGGGGATCAGACAGACATACATACAGACAGACAGACAAGGATTGCAGGCCTGCCTGGTTTTTCTTTCTTCTTATACATTTTAAAAATGTTTATTTATTTATATATATATTTATTAGATATAAGTACATTGTAGCTGTCTTCAGACACTTCAGAAGAGGGTGTCATATTCTGGAGAATCTAAATCCCTCTTATGGACTGCATATGATGTACATAAACACAGCCTCACATATACTTCTAAAAATTTAAAGAAGGGTGGGGCCACTCTAAAAGCTCAACAATTAACAGCATTGTCTCCTCTTCCAGAGTACCTGGGATCAACTACCAGCAACTATATGGTGGCCCATCTCCAGTTCCAGAGGATCAGACAGACAGACATACAGACAGTGATAAGGATGGCAGGCCTGCCTGGTCTTTCTTTCTTTCTTATCGTTTTTAAAAAATGTTTATTTCTTTATTTATGTATTTATTAGATATAAGTACACTGTATCCGTCATAGACACTCCAAAAGACGGTGTCAGATTCTGGAGAATATAAATCCTTCTTTAATGGTCTGAATATGATGTACATAAACACAGCATCACATTTACTTCTAGAAATTTAAAGATGGGTGGGGCCACTGAAAGGGCTGAACAATTAACAGCATTGTCTCCTATTCAGAGGACCTGGGATCAACTACCAGCAACTATTCGTGGCCCATCTCCAGTTCCCAGGGATCAGATAGACAGACAGACAGACAGACAGACAGATATGGATCGCAGGCCTGCCTGGTCTTTCTTTCTGTCTTATCCTTTTTAAAAAATATATATTTATTTATTTATTTATTTATTTATTTATTTATTTATTTATGTATGTATGTATTTAGTAGATATAAGTACACTGTAGCTGTTCAGACACTCCAGAAGAGGGTGTCAGATTCTGGAGAATCTAAATCCCTCTTATGGTCTGCATATGATGTCCATAAACACAGCCTCACATATACTTCTAAAAATTTAAAGAAGGGTGGGGCCACTCTAAAAGCTCAACAATTAACAGCATTGTCTCCTCTTCCAGAGTACCTGGGATCAACTTCCAGCAACTATATGGTAGCACATCTCCAGTTCCAGGGAATCAGACAGACAGACAGATAGACAGAGATAAGGATGGCAGGCCTGCCTGGTCTTTCTTTCTTTCTTATCCTTTTTAAAAAATGTTTATTTATTTATTTATTTATTTATGTTTTTATTATATATAAGTACACTGTAGCTGTCTTCAGACACTCCAGTAGAGGGTTTCAGATTCTGGAGAATCTAAATCCTCTTATAATCTGAATATGATGTACATAAACACAGTCTCACATATACTTCTACATATTTAAAGAAGTGTGGGGCCACTGAAAGGGCTCAACAATTAAGAGCATTGTCTCCTCTTCCAGAGAACCTGGGATCAACTACCAGCAACTATATGGTTGCCCATCTCTAGTTCCCTTGGATCAGATAGACAGACAGACAGACAGGCAGAGATATGGATGGCAGGCCTGCCTGGTCTTTCTTTCTTTCTTATCCTTTTTAAAAAAATGTTTATTTATTTATTTATTTATTTATTTAGTAGATATAAGTACACTGTAGCTGTTCAGACACTCCAGAAGAGGGTGTCAGATCCTGGAGAATCTAAATCCCTCTTATGGTCTGCATATGATGTACATAAACACAGCCTCACATATACTTCTAAAAATTTAAAGAAGGGTGGGGCCACTCTAAAAGCTCAACAATTAACAGCATTGTCTCCTCTTCCAGAGTACCTGGGATCAACTACCAGCAACTATATGGTGGCCCATCTCCAGTTCCAGGGGATGAGACAGACAGACAGACAGACAGAGATAAGGAGGGCAGGCATGCCTGGTTTTTCTTTCTTTCTTATACTTTTTAAAAAATGTTAATTTATTTATTTATTTATTTATTTATTTATGTATTTATTAGATATATGTACACTGTAGCCGTCTTTAGACACTCCAGAAGAGGGTGTCAGATTCTAGAGAATCTAAATCCCTCTTATGGTCTGAATATGATGTACATAAACACAGCCTCACATATACGTCTAAAAATTATAAATAGGTGGGGCCACTGAAAGGACTCAACAATTAACAGCATTGTCTCCTCTTCCAGAGAATCTGGGATCAACTACCAGCACCTAAAAGGTGGCCCATCTCCAGTTCCAGGGGATCAGACAGACAGACAGACAGACAGTGATAAGGATGGCAGGCCTGCCTGGTCTTTCTTTGTTTCTTATCCTTTTTTAACAAAATTTTTTATTTATTTATTTATTTATTTATTTATTTATTTATTTATTTATTTATTATTAGATATAAGTACACTGTAGCTGTTCAGACACTCCAGAAGAGGGTGTCAGATTCTGGAGAATCTAAATACCTCTTATGGTCTGCATATGATGTACATAAACACAGCCACACATATACTTCTAAAAATTTAAAGAAGGGTGGGGCCACTCTAAAAGCTCCACAATTAACAGCATTGTCTCCTCTTCCAGAGTACCTGGAATCAACTACCAGCAACTATATGGTGGCCCATCTCCAGTTCCAGGGGATCAGACAGACAGACATACAGACAGTGATAAGGATGGCAGGCCTGCCTGGTCTTTCTTTCTGTCTTATCCTTTTAAAAAAATGTTTATTTATATATTTATTTATGTATTTATTAGATATATGTACACTGTAGCTGCTTTCAGACACTCCAGAAGAGGGTGTCATATTCTGGAGAATCTAAATCCCTCTTATGGTCTGCATATGATGTACATAAACACAGCCTCATATATACTTCTAAAAATTTAAAGATGTGTGGGGCCACTGAGAGGGCTCAACAATTAACAGCATTGTCTCCTCTTTCAGAGAACCTGGGATAAACTACCAGCACCTTATGGTGGCCCATCTCCAGTTCCAGGGGATCAGACAGACAGACAGATAGACAGAAAGACAGAGATAAGGATGGCAGGCCTGCCTGGTCTTTCTTTATTTCTTATACTTTTTAAAATATGTTTATTTATTTATTTATTTATTTATTTATTTATTTATTAGATATAAGTACACTGTAGCCGTCTTCAGACACTCCATAAGAGGGTGTCAGATTCTAGAGAATCTAAATCCCTCTTATGGTCTGAATATGATGTACATAAACACAGCCTCACATATACTTCTAAAAATTATAAATAGGTGGGGCCACTGAAAGGACACAACAATTAACAGCATTGTCTCCTCTTCCAGAGAACCTGGGATCAACTACCAGCACCTAAAAGTGGCCCATCTCCAGTTCCAGGGGATCAGACAGACAGACAGACAGACAGTGATAAGGATGGCAGGCCTGCCTGGACTTTCTTTGTTTCTTATCCTTTTTTAAAAAAATTGTTTATTTATTTATTTATTTATTTATTTATTTATTTATTTATTTATTTATTTATTTATTTATTATTAGATATAAGTACACTGTAGCTGTTCAGACACTCCAGAAGAGGGTGTCAGATTCTGGAGAATCTAAATCCCTCTTATGGTCTGCATATGATGTACATAAACACAGCCTCGCATATACTTCTAAAAATTTAAAGATGTGTGGGGCCACTGAGGGGGCTCAACAATTAACAGCATTGTCTCCTCTTTCAGAGAACCTGGGATAAACTACCAGCACCTTATGGTGGCCCATCTCCAGTTCCAGTGGATCAGACAGACAGACAGACAGACAGAGAGACAGAGATAAGGATGGCAGGTCTGCCTGGTCTTTCTTTATTTCTTATACTTTTTAAAAAATGTTTATTTATTTATTTATTTATTTATTTATTTATTTATTAGATATAAGTACACTGTAGCCGTCTTCAGACACTCCAGAAGAGGGTGTCAGATTCTGGAGAATCTAAATCCCTCTTATGGTCTGAATATGATGTACATAAACACAGCCTCACATATACTTCTAAAAATTAAATATAGGGGGGCCACTGAAAGGACTCAACAATTAACAGCATTGTCTCCTCTTCCAGAGAACCTGGGAACAACTACCAGCACCTAAAAGGTGGCCCATCTCCAGTTCCAGGGGATCAGACAGACAGACAGACAGACAGTGATAAGGATGGCAGGCCTGCCTGGTCTTTCTTTCTTTCTCATTCTTTTTTTAAAAAATGTTTATATATTTATTTATTTATTTATTTATTAATTTATTATTAGATATAAGTACACTGTAGCTGTTCAGACACTCCAGAAGAGGGTGTCAGATTCTGGAGAATCTAAATCACTCTTATGATCTGCATATGATGTACATAAACACAGCCTCACATATACTTCTAAAAATTTAAAGAAGGGTGGGGCCACTCTAAAAGATCAACAATTAACAGCATTGTCTCCTCTTCCAGAGTACCTGGGATCAACTACCAGCAACTATAAGGTGGCCCATCTCCAGTTCCAGGGGATCAGACAGACAGACATACAGACAGTGATAAGGATGGCAGGCCTGCCTGGTCATTCTTTCTTTCTTATCCTTTTCAAAAAAATGTTTATTTATATATTTATTTATGTATTTATTAGATATAAGTACACTGTAGCTGTCTTCAGACACTCCAGAAGAGGGTGTCAGATTCTGGAGAATCTAAATCCCTCTTATGGTCTGCATATGATGTACATAAACACAGCCTCATATATATTTCTAAAAATTTAAAGATGTGTGGTGCCACTGAGAGGGCTCAACAATTAACAGCATTGTCTCCTCTTTCAGAGAACCTGGGATAAACTACCAGCACCTTATGCTGGCCCATCTCCAGTTCCAGTGGATCAGACAGACAGACAGACAGACAGAGAGACAGAGATAAGGATGGCAGGCCTGCCTGGTCTTTCTTTATTTCTTATACTTTTTAAAAAATGTTAATTTATTTATTTATTTATTTATTTATTTATTTATTTATGTATTTATTAGATATAAGTACACTGTAGCCGTCTTCAGACACTCCAGAAGAGGGTGTCAGATTCTAGAGAATCTAAATCCCTCTTATGGTCTGAATATGATGTACATAAACACAGCCTCACATATACGTCTAAAAATTATAAATAGGTGGGGCCACTGAAAGGACTCAACAATTAACAGCATTGTCTCCTCTTCCAGAGAACCTGGGATCAACTACCAGCACCTAAAAGGTGGCCCATCTCCAGTTCCAGGGGATCAGACAGACAGACAGACAGACAGTGATAAGGATGGCAGGCCTGCCTGGTCTTTCTTTGTTTCTTATCCTTTTTTAAAAAAATTGTTTGTTTATTTATTTATTTATTTATTTATTTATTTATTTATTTATTTATTTATTTATTATTAGATATAAGTACACTGTAGCTGTTCAGACACTCCAGAAGAGGGTGTCAGATTCTGGAGAATCTAAATCCCTCTTATGGTCTGCATATGATGTACATAAACACAGCCTCACATATACTTCTAAAAATTTAAAGAAGGGTGGGGCCACTCTAAAAGCTCAACAATTAACAGCATTGTCTCCTCTTCCAGAGTACCTGGAATCAACTACCAGCAACTATATGGTGGCCCATCTCCAGTTCCAGGGGATCAGACAGACAGACATACAGACAGTGATAAGGATGGCAGGCCTGCCTGGTCTTTCTTTCTGTCTTATCCTTTTAAAAAAAATGTTTATTTATATATTTATTTATGTATTTATTAGATATATGTACACTGTAGCTGCTTTCAGACACTCCAGAAGAGGGTGTCAGATTCTGGAGAATCTAAATCCCTCTTATGGTCTGCATATGATGTACATAAACACAGCCTCATATATACTTCTAAAAATTTAAAGATGTGTGGGGCCACTGAGAGGGCTCAACAATTAACAGCATTGTCTCCTCTTTCAGAGAACCTGGGATAAACTACCAGCACCTTATGGTGGCCCATCTCCAGTTCCAGGGGATCAGACAGACAGACAGATAGACAGAAAGACAGAGATAAGGATGGCAGGCCTGCCTGGTCTTTCTTTATTTCTTATACTTTTTAAAATATGTTTATTTATTTATTTATTTATTTATTTATTTATTTATTAGATATAAGTACACTGTAGCCGTCTTCAGACACTCCAGAAGAGGGTGTCAGATTCTAGAGAATCTAAATCCCTCTTATGGTCTGAATATGATGTACATAAACACAGCCTCACATATACTTCTAAAAATTATAAATAGGTGGGGCCACTGAAAGGACACAACAATTAACAGCATTGTCTCCTCTTCCAGAGAACCTGGGATCAACTACCAGCACCTAAAAGTGGCCCATCTCCAGTTCCAGGGGATCAGACAGACAGACAGACAGACAGTGATAAGGATGGCAGGCCTGCCTGGTCTTTCTTTGTTTCTTATCCTTTTTTTAAAAAATTGTTTATTTATTTATTTATTTATTTATTTATTTATTTATTTTTAGATATAAGTACACTGTAGCTGTTCAGACACTCCAGAAGAGGGTGTCAGATTCTGGAGAATCTAAATCCCTCTTATGGTCTGCATATGATGTACATAAACACAGCCTCACATATACTTCTAAAAATTTAAAGAAGGGTGGGGCCACTCTAAAAGCTCAACAATTAACATCATTGTCTCCTCTTTCAGAGAACCTGGAATCAACTACCAGCAACTATATGGTGGCCCATCTCCAGTTCCAGGGGATCAGACAGACAGACATACAGACAGTGATAAGGATGGCAGGCCTGCCTGGTCTTTCTTTCTGTCTTATCCTTTTAAAAAAAATGTTTATTTATATATTTATTTATGTATTTATTAGATATATGTACACTGTAGCTGCTTTCAGACACTCCAGAAGAGGGTGTCATATTCTGGAGAATCTAAATCCCTCTTATGGTCTGCATATGATGTACATAAACACAGCCTCGCATATACTTCTAAAAATTTAAAGATGTGTGTGGCCACTGAGAGGGCTCAACAATTAACAGCATTGTCTCCTCTTTCAGAGAACCTGGGATAAACTACCAGCACCTTATGGTGGCCCATCTCCAGTTCCAGGGGATCAGACAGACAGACAGATAGACAGAAAGACAGAGATAAGTATGGCAGGCCTGCCTGGTCTTTCTTTATTTCTTATACTTTTTAAAATATGTTTATTTATTTATTTATTTATTTATTTATTTATTTATTTATTTATTTATTTATTAGATATAAGTACACTGTAGCCGTCTTCAGACACTCCATAAGAGGGTGTCAGATTCTAGAGAATCTAAATCCCTCTTATGGTCTGAATATGATGTACATAAACACAGCCTCACATATACTTCTAAAAATTATAAATAGGTGGGGCCACTGAAAGGACTCAACAATTAACAGCATTGTCTCCTCTTTCAGAGAACCTGGGATAAACTACCAGCACCTAAAAGGTGGCCCATCCCCAGTTCCAGTGGATCAGACAGACAGACAGACAGACAGAGAGACAGAGATGAGGATGGCATGCCTGCCTGGTCTTTCTTTATTTCTTATACATTTTAAAAACTGTTTATTTATTTATTTATTTATTTATTTATTTATTTATTTATTTATTTATGTATTTATTAGATATAAGTACACTGTAGCCGTCTTCAGACACTCCAGAAGAGGGTGTCAGATTCTAGAGAATCTAAATCCCTCTTATGGTCTGAATATGATGTACATAAATACAGCCTCACATATATTTCTAAAAATTATAAATAGGTGGGGCCACTGAAAGGACTCAACAATTAACAGCATTGTCTCCTCTTCCAGAGAACCTGGGATCAACTACCAGCACCTAAAAGGTGGCCCATCTCCAGTTCCAGGGGATCAGACAGACAGACAGACAGGCAGTGATAAGGATGGCAGGCCTTCCTGGTCTTTCTTTCTTTCTTATCCTTTTTTTAAAAAAATGTTTGTTTATTTATTTATTTATTTATTTATTATTAGATATAAGTACACTGTAGCTGTTCAGACACTCCAGAAGAGGGTGTCAGATTCTGGAGAATCTAAATCCCTCTTATGGTCTGCATATGATGTACATAAACACAGCCTCACATATACTTCTAAAAATTTAAAGTAGGGTGGGGCCACTGTAAAAGCTCAACAATTAACAGCATTGTCTCCTCTTCCAGAGTACCTGAGATCAACTACTAGCAACTATATGGTGGCCCATCTCCAGTTCCAGGGGATCAGACAGACAGACATACAGACAGTGATAAGGATGGCAGGCCTGCCTGGTCTTTCTTTCTGTCTTATCCTTTTTAAAAAAATGTTTATTTATATATTTATTTATGTATTTATTAAATATATGTACACTGTAGCTGCTTTCAGACACTCCAGAAGAGGGTGTCAGATTCTGGAGAATCTAAATCCCTCTTATGGTCTGCATATGATGTACATAAACACAGCCTCGCATATACTTCTAAAAATTTAAAGATGTGTGGGGCCACTGAGAGGGCTCAACAATTAACAGCATTGTCTCCTCTTTCAGAGAACCTGGGATAAACTACCAGCACCTTATGGTGGCCCATCACCAGTTCCAGTGGATCAGACAGACAGACAGACAGAGAGACAGAGATATGGATGGCAGGCCTGACTGGTCTTTCTTTATTTCTTATACTTTTTAAAAAATGTTTATTTATTCTTTTATTTATTTATTTATGTATTTATTAGATATAAGTACACTGTAGCCGTCTTCAGACACTCCAGAAGATGGTGTCAGATTCTGGAGAATCTAAATCCCTCTTATGGTCTGAATATGATGTACATAAACACAGCCTCACATATACTTGTAAAAATTAAAAATGGGTGGGGCCACTGAAAGGGCTCAACAATTAACAGCATTGTCTCCTCTTCCAGAGAACCTGGGATCAACTACCAGCACCTACAAGGTGGCCCATCTCCAGTTCCAGGGGATCAGACAGACAGACAGACAGACTGAGATAAGTATGGCAGGCCTGCCTGGTCTTTCTTTCTTTCTTATCCTTTTAAAATAATGTTTATTTATTTATTTATTTATTTATATATGTATGTATTTATTAGATATAAGTACACTGTAGTTGTCTTCAGACACTCCAGAAGAGGGTGTCAGATTCTGGAGAAACTAAATCCCTCTTATGGTCTGCATATGATGTACATAAACACAGCCTAACATATACTTCTAAAAATTTAAAGATAGGTGGAGCCACTGAAAGGGCTCAACAATTAATAGCATTGTCTCCTCTTCCAGAGAAGCTGGGATCAACTAACAGCAACTATATGGTTGCCCATCTGCAGTTCCAAGGTATCAGACAGTCTGACAGACAGACAGACTGACAGAGATTAGGATGGCAGGCCAGCCTGGTCTTTCTTTCTTTATTATCCTTTTTAAAAAATGTTTATTTATTCATGTATTTATTAGATATAAGTACACTGTAGCTGTCTTCAGACACTCCAGAAGAGGGTGTCAGATTCTGGAGAATCTAAATCCCTCTTATGGTCTGCATATGATGTACATAAACACAGCCTCACATATACTACTAAAAATTTAACGATGGGTGGGGCCACTGAAATCGCTCAACAATTAACAGCATTGTCTCCTCTTCCAGAGAACCTGGGATCAACTACCAGCACCTATATGGTGGCCCATCTCCAGTTCCAGGGGATCAGATAGACAGACAGACAGACAGGCAGAGATATGAATGGCAGGCCTGCCTGGTCTTTCTTTCTTTCTTATCCTTTTTAAAAAATGTTTATTTATTTATTTATTTATTTATCTATTTATTTATTAGATATAAGTACACTGTAGCTGTCTTCAGACACTCCAGAAGAGGGTGTCAGATTCTGGAGAATCTAAATCCCTCTTATGGTCTGCATATGATGTACATAAACACAGCCTCACATATACTTATAAATATTTAAAGAAGTGTGGGGCCACTGAAAGGGCTCAACAATTAACCGAATTGTCTCCTCTTCCAGAGAACCTTGGATCAACTACCAGCACTATATGGTGGCCCATCTCCAGTTCCCGGGGATCAGATAGACAGACAGACAGACAGACAGAGATATGGATGGCAGGCCTGCCTGGTCTTTCTTTCTTTCTTATACTTTTTAAAAAATGTTTATTTATTTATTTGTTTATTTATTTATCTATTTATTTATTAGATATAAGTACACTGTAGCTGTCTTCAGACACTCCAGAAGAGGGTGTCAGATTCTGGAGAATCTAAATCCCTCTTATGGTCTGCATATGATGTACATAAACACAGCCTCACATATACCTCTAAATATTTAAAGATGGGTGGCGCCACTGAAAGGGCTCAACAATTAACAGCATTGTCTCCTCTTCCAGAGTACCTGGGATCAACTACCAGCAACTATATGGTGGCCCATCTCCAGTTCCAGGGGATCAGACAGACAGACATACAGACAGTGATAAGGATGGCAGGCCTGCCTGGTCTTTCTTTCTTTCTTATCCTTTTTAAAATAATGTTTATTTATATATTTATTTATGTATTTATTAGATATAAGTACACTGTAGCTGTCTTCAGACACTCCAGAAGTGGGTGTCATATTCTGGAGAATCTAAATCCCTCTTATGGTCTGCATATGATGTACATAAACACAGCCTCACATATACCTCTAAATATTTAAAGATGGGTGGCGCCACTGAAAGGGCTCAACAATTAACAGCATTGTCTCCTCTTCCAGAGTACCTGGGATCAACTACCAGCAACTATATGGTGGCCCATCTCCAGTTCCAGGGGATCAGACAGACAGACATACAGACAGTGATAAGGATGGCAGGCCTGCCTGGTCTTTCTTTCTTTCTTATCCTTTTTAAAAAATGTTTATTTATTTATTTATTTATTTATTTATTTATTTATTTATTTATTATATATAAGTACAATGTAGCTGTCTTCAGTCACTCCAGTAGAGGGTGTCAGATTCTGGAGAATCTAAATCCTCTTATAATCTGAATATGATGTACATAAACACAGCCTCACATAAACTTCTAAATATTTAAAGAAGTGTGGGGCCACTGAAAGGGCTCAACAATTAACCGAATTGTCTCCTCTTCCAGAGAACCTTGGATCAACTACCAGCACTATATGGTGGCCCGTCTCCAGTTCCCGGGGATCAAATAGACAGACAGACAGACAGACAGAGATATGGATGGCAGGCCTGCCTGGTCTTTCTTTCTTTCTTATACTTTTTAAAAAATGTTTATTTATTTATTTATCTGTTTATTTATTAGATATAAGTACACTGTAGCTGTCTTCAGACACTCCAGAAGTGGGTGTCAGATTCTGGAGAATCTAAATCCCTCTTATGGTCTGCATATGATGTACATAAACACAGCCTCACATATACCTCTAAATATTTAAAGATGGGTGGCGCCACTGAAAGGGCTCAACAATTAACAGCATTGTCTCCTCTTCCAGAGTACCTGGGATCAACTACCAGCAACTATATGGTGGCCCATCTCCAGTTCCAGGGGATCAGACAAACAGACATACAGACAGTGATAAGGATGGCAGGCCTGCCTGGTCTTTCTTTCTTTCTTATTCTTTTTAAAAAAATGTTTATTTATTTATTTATTTATTTATTTATTTATCTGTTTATTTATTAGATATAAGTACACTGTAGCTGTCTTCAGACACTCCAGAAGTGGGTGTCAGATCCTGGAGAATCTAAATCCCTCTTATGGTCTGCATATGATGTACATAAACACAGCCTCACATATACCTCTAAATATTTAAAGATGGGTGGCGCCACTGAAAGGGCTCAACAATTAACAGCATTGTCTCCTCTTCCAGAGTACCTGGGATCAACTACCAGCAACTATATGGTGGCCCATCTCCAGTTCCAGGGGATCAGACAGACAGACATACAGACAGTGATAAGGATGGCAGGCCTGCCTGGTCTTTCTTTCTTTCTTATCCTTTTTAAAAAAAAATGTTTATTTATATATTTATTTATGTATTTATTAGATATAAGTACACTGTAGCTGTCTTCAGACACTCCAGAAGAGGGTGTCAGATTCTGGAGAATCTAAATCCCTCTTATGGTCTGCATATGATGTTCATAAACACAGCCTCACATATACTTCTAATAATTTAAAGATGTGTGGGGCCACTGAGAGGGCTCAACAATTAACAGCATTGTCTCCTCTTTCAGAGAACCTGGGATAAACTACCAGCACCTTATGGTGGCCCATCTCCAGTTCCAGGGGATCAGACAGACAGACAGACAGAGAGACAGAGATAAGGATGGCAGGCCTGCCTGGTCTTTCTTTATTTCTTATACTTTTTAAAAAATGTTTATTTATTTATTTATTTATTTATTTATTTATTTATTTATGTATTTATTAGATATAAGTACACTGTAGCTGTCTTCAGACACTCCAGAAGAGGGTGTCAGATTCTGGAGAATCTAAATCCCTCTTATGGTCTGCATATGATGTACATAAACACAGCCTCACATATACTTCTAAATATTTAAAGATGGGTAGGGCCACTGATAGGGCTCAACAATTAACAGCATTGTCTCCTCTTCCAGAGAACCTGGGATCAACTACCAGCACCTTATAGTGTCCCATCTCCAGTTCCAGTGGATCAGACAGACAGACAGACAGACAGAGAGACAGAGATAAGGATGGCAGGCCTGCCTGGTCTTACTTTCTTTCTTATCCTTTTTAAAAAATGTTTATTTATTTATTTATTTATTTATTTATTATATATAAGTACACTGTAGCTGTCTTCAGTCACTTCAGTAGAGGGTGTCAGATTCTGGAGAATCTAAATCCCTCTTATGGTCTGCATATGATGTACATAAACACAGCCTCACATAAACTTCTAAATATTTAAAGAAGTGTGGGGCCACTGAAAGGGCTCAACAATTAACCGAATTGTCTCCTCTTCCAGAGAACCTTGGATCAACTACCAGCACTATATGGTGGCCCGTCTCCAGTTCCCGGGGATCAAATAGACAGACAGACAGACAGACAGAGATATGGATGGCAGGCCTGCCTGGTCTTTCTTTCTTTCTTATACTTTTTAAAAAATGTTTACTTATTTATTTATCTGTTTATTTATTAGATATAAGTACACTGTAGCTGTCTTCAGACACTCCAGAAGTGGGTGTCAGATTCTGGAGAATCTAAATCCCTCTTATGGTCTGCATATGATGTACATAAACACAGCCTCACATATACCTCTAAATATTTAAAGATGGGTGGCGCCACTGAAAGGGCTCAACAATTAACAGCATTGTCTCCTCTTCCAGAGTACCTGGGATCAACTACCAGCAACTATATGGTGGCCCATCTCCAGTTCCAGGGGATCAGACAAACAGACATACAGACAGTGATAAGGATGGCAGGCCTGCCTGGTCTTTCTTTCTTTCTTATTCTTTTTAAAAAAATGTTTATTTATTTATTTATTTATTTATTTATTTATCTGTTTATTTATTAGATATAAGTACACTGTAGCTGTCTTCAGACACTCCAGAAGTGGGTGTCAGATCCTGGAGAATCTAAATCCCTCTTATGGTCTGCATATGATGTACATAAACACAGCCTCACATATACCTCTAAATATTTAAAGATGGGTGGCGCCACTGAAAGGGCTCAACAATTAACAGCATTGTCTCCTCTCCCAGAGTACCTGGGATCAACTACCAGCAACTATATGGTGGCCCATCTCCAGTTCCAGGGGATCAGACAGACAGACATACAGACAGTGATAAGGATGGCAGGCCTGCCTGGTCTTTCTTTCTTTCTTATCCTTTTTAAAAAAAATGTTTATTTATATATTTATTTATGTATTTATTAGATATAAGTACACTGTAGCTGTCTTCAGACACTCCAGAAGAGGGTGTCAGATTCTGGAGAATCTAAATCCCTCTTATGGTCTGCATATGATGTTCATAAACACAGCCTCACATATACTTCTAATAATTTAAAGATGTGTGGGGCCACTGAGAGGGCTCAACAATTAACAGCATTGTCTCCTCTTTCAGAGAACCTGGGATAAACTACCAGCACCTTATGGTGGCCCATCTCCAGTTCCAGGGGATCAGACAGACAGACAGACAGAGAGACAGAGATAAGGATGGCAGGCCTGCCTGGTCTTTCTTTATTTCTTATACTTTTTAAAAAATGTTTATTTATTTATTTATTTATTTATTTATTTATTTATTTATGTATTTATTAGATATAAGTACACTGTAGCTGTCTTCAGACACTCCAGAAGAGGGTGTCAGATTCTGGAGAATCTAAATCCCTCTTATGGTCTGCATATGATGTACATAAACACAGCCTCACATATACTTCTAAATATTTAAAGATGGGTAGGGCCACTGATAGGGCTCAACAATTAACAGCATTGTCTCCTCTTCCAGAGAACCTGGGATCAACTACCAGCACCTTATAGTGTCCCATCTCCAGTTCCAGTGGATCAGACAGACAGACAGACAGACAGAGAGACAGAGATAAGGATGGCAGGCCTGCCTGGTCTTACTTTCTTTCTTATCCTTTTTAAAAAATGTTTATTTATTTATTTATTTATTTATTTATTTATTTATTATATATAAGTACACTGTAGCTGTCTTCAGTCACTTCAGTAGAGGGTGTCAGATTCTGGAGAATCTAAATCCCTCTTATGGTCTGCATATGATGTACATAAACACAGCCTCACATATACTTATAAATATTTAAAGAAGTGTGGGGCCACTGGAAGGGCTAAACAATTAACCGAATTGTCTCCTCTTCCAGAGAACCTTGGATCAACTACCAGCACTATATCGTGGCCCATCTCCAGTTCCCGGGGATCAGATAGACAGACAGACAGACAGACAGAGATATGGATGGCAGGCCTGCCTGGTCTTTCTTTCTTTCTTATACTTTTTAAAAAATGTTTATTTATTTATTTATTTATTTATTTATCTATTTATTTTTTAGATATAAGTACACTCTAGCTGTCTTCAGACACTCCAGAAGAGGGTGTCAGATTCTGGAGAATCTAAATCCCTCTTATGGTCTGCATATGATGTACATAAACACAGCCTCACATATACCTCTAAATATTTAAAGATGGATGGCGCCACTGAAAGGGCTCAACAATTAACAGCATTGTCTCCTCTTCCAGAGTACCTGGGATCAACTACCAGCAACTATATGGTGGCCCATCTCCAGTTCCAGGGGATCAGACAGACAGACATACAGACAGTGATAAGGATGGCAGGCCTGCCTGGTCTTTCTTTCTTTCTTATACTTTTTAAAAAATGTTTATTTATTTATTTATTTATTTATTATACATAAGTACACTGTAGCTGTCTTCAGTCACTCCAGTAGAGGGTGTCAGATTCTGGAGAACCTAAATCCTCTTATAATCTGAATATGATGTACATAAACACAGCCTCAAATAAACTTCTAAATATTTAAAGAAGTGTGGGGCCACTGAAAGGGCTAAACAATTAACCGAATTGTCTCCTCTTCCAGAGAACCTTGGATCAACTACCAGCACTATATGGTGGCCCATATCCAGTTCCTGGGGATCAGATAGACAGACAGACAGACAGACAGAGATATGGATGGCAGGCCTGCCTGGTCTTTCTTTCTTTCTTATACTTTTTAAAAAATGTTTATTTATTTATTTATTTATTTATCTATTTATTTATTTATTAGATATAAGTACACTGTAGCTGTCTTCAGACACTCCAGAAGAGGGTGTCAGATTCTGGAGAATCTAAATCCCTCTTATGGTCTGCATATGATGTACATAAACACAGCCTCACATATACCTCTAAATATTTAAAGATGGGTGGCGCCACTGAAAGGGCTCAACAATTAACAGTATTGTCTCCTCTTCCAGAGTACCTGGGATCAACTACCAGCAACTATATGGTGGCCCATCTCCAGTTCCAGGGGATCAGACAGACAGACATACAGACAGTGATAAGGATGGCAGGCCTGCCTGGTCTTTCTTTCTTTCTTATCCTTTTTAAAAAAAAAATGTTTATTTATATATTTATTCATGTATTTATTAGATATAAGTACACTGTAGCTGTCTTCAGACACTCCAGAAGAAGGTGTCAGATTCTGGAGAATCTAAATCCCTCTTATGGTGTGCATATGATGTACATAAACATAGCCTCACATATACCTCTAAATATTTAAAGATGGGTGGCGCCACTGAAAGGGCTCAACAATTAACAGCATTGTCTCCTCTTCCAGAGTACCTGGGATCAACTACCAGCAACTATATGGTGGCCCATCTCCAGTTCCAGGGGATCAGACAGACAGACAGACAGACAGTGAAAAGGATGGCAGGCCTGCCTGGTCTTTCTTTCTTTCTTATCCTTTTTAAAAAAATGTTTATTTATATATTTATATATGTATTTATTAGATATAAGTACACTGTAGCTGTCTTCAGACACTCCAGAAGAGGGTGTCAGATTCTTGAGAATCTAAATCCCTCTTATGGTCTGCATATGATGTACATAAACACAGCCTCACATATACTTCTAAATATTTAAAGATGGGTAGGGCCACTGATAGGGCTCAACAATTAACAGCCTTGTCCTCTCTTCCAGAGAACCTGGGATCAACTACCAGCAACTTTATGGTAGCCCAACTCCAGTTCCAGGGGATCAGACAGACAGACAGACAGACAGAGATAAGGATGGCAGGCCTGCCTGCTCTTACTTTCTTTCTTATCCTTTTTAAAAAATGTTTATTTATTTATTTATTTATTTATTTATTTATTTATTTATTTATTTATTATATATAAGTACACTGTAGCTGTCTTCAGACACTCCAGTAGAGGGTGTCAGATTCTGGAGAATCTAAATCCTCTTATAATCTGAATATGATGTACATAAACACAGCCTCACATAAACTTCTAAATATTTAAAGAAGTGTGGGGCCACTGAAAGGGCTCAACAATTAACCGAATTGTCTCCTCTTCCAGAGAACCTTGGATCAACTACCAGCACTATATGGTGGCCCATCTCCAGTTCCCGGGGATCAGATAGACAGACAGACAGACAGACAGAGATATGGATGGCAGGCCTGCCTGGTCTTTCTTTCTTTCTTATACTTTTTAAAAAATGTTTATTTATTTATTTATCTATTTATTTATTAGATATAAGTACACTGTAGCTGTCTTCAGACACTCCAGAAGAGGGTGTCAGATTCTGGAGAATCTAAATCCCTCTTATGGTCTGCATATGATGTACATAAACACAGCCTCACATATACCTCTAAATATTTAAAGATGGGTGGCGCCACTGAAAGGGCTCAACAATTAACAGCATTGTCTCCTCTTGCAGATACCTGGGATCAACTAGCAGAAACTATATGGTGGCCCATCTCCAGTTCCAGGGGATCAGACAGACAGACATACAGACAGTGATAAGGATGGCAGGCCTGCCTGGTCTTTCTTTCTTTCTTATCTTTTTAAAAAATGTTTATTTATATATTTATTCATGTATTTATTAGATATAAGTACACTGTAGCTATCTTCAGACACTCCAGAAGAGGGTGTCAGATTGTGGAGAATCTAAATCCCTCTTATGGTCTGCATATGATGTACATAAACACAGCCTCACATATACTTCTAAAAATTTAAAGATGTGTGGGGCCACTGAGAGGGCTCAACAATTAACAGCATTGTCTCCTCTTTCAGAGAACCTGGGATAAACTACCAGCACCTTATGGTGGCCCATCTCCAGTTCCAAGGGATCAGACAGACAGACAGACAGACTGACAGAGATAAGGATGGAGGCCTGCCTGGTCTTTCTTTCTTTCTTATACTTTTAAGAAATGTTTATTAATTTAAGTATGTATTTATTAGATTTAAGTACAAGGTAGCTGTCTTCAGACACTCTAAAAGAGGGTGTCATCTTCTGGAGAATCTAAATCCCTCTTATGATCTGCATATGATGTACATAAACACAGCCTCACATATATTTCTAAAAATTTAAAGATGGGTGGGCCCACTGAAAGGGCTCAACAATTAACAGCATTGTCTCTTCTTCCAGAGAACGTGGGATCAACTACCAGCAACTATATGGTGGCCCATCTCAAGTTCCATCGGATAAGACAGACAGACAGACAGACAGAGATAAGGATGGCAGGCCTGCCTGATTTTTCTTTCTTTCTTATCCTTTTTAAAAAATGTTTATTAATTTATTTATTTATTTATTCATTTATTCATTTATTTATTTATTTATTTATTTATGTATTTATTAGATGTAAGTACACTGTAGCTGTCTTCAGACTCTCCAGAAGAGGGTGTCAGATTCTGGAGAATCAATATCCCTCATATGGTCTGCATATGATGTACATGAACACAGCCTCACATATACTTCTAAAAATTTAAAGATGGGTGGGGCCACTGAAAGGGCTCAACAATTAACAGCATTGTCTCCTCTTCCAGAGAACCTGGGATCAACTACCAGCAACTATATGGTGGCCCATCTCCAGTTTCAGGGTATCTGACAGATAGACACACAGACAGACAGACAGACAAGGTGGCAGGCCTGCCTGGTCTTTCTTTCTTTCTTATTCTTTTTAAAAAATGTTTATTTATTTATTTATTTATGTATTTATTAGATATAAGTACAATGAAGCTGTCTTCAGTCACTCCAGAAGAGGGTGTCAGATTCTGGAGAATCTATATCCCTCTTATGGTCTGCATATGATGTACATAAACACAGCCTCACATTTACTTCTAAAAATTTAAAGATGTGTGGGGCCAATGAAAGGGATCAACAATTAACAGCATTGTCTCCTCTTATAGAGAACATGGGATCAACTACCAGCAACTCTATGGTGGCCCATCTCCAGTTCCAGGGGATCAGACAGACAGACAGACAGACAGATAGAGTTAAGAATGGCAGGCCTACCTCGTCTTTCATTCTTTCTTATCCTTTTTAAAAAAATGTTTATTAATTTAAGTATGTATTTATTAGATGTAAGTACACTGTAGCTGTCTTCAAACACTCCCGAAGAGGGTGTCAGATTCTGAAGAATCTATATCCCTCTTATGGTCTGCATATGATGTACATGAACACAGCCTCACATATACTTCTAAAAATTTAAAGATGGGTGGGTCTACTGAAAGGGCTCAACAATTAACAGCACTGACTCCTCTTCCAGAGAACCTGGGATCAACTACCAGCAATTATATGGTGGCCCATCTCCAGTTTCAGGGGATCAGACAGACAGACAGACAGGCAAACAAGGATGGCAGGCCTGCCTGGTCTCTCTTTCTTTATTATACTTTTTAAAAAATGTTTATTTGTTTATTTATGAATTTATTAGATATAAGTACACTGTAGCTGTCTTCAGACACTCTAGAAGAGTGTGTCATCTTCTGGAGAATCTAAATCCCTCTTATGGTCTGCATATGATGTACATAAACACAGCCTCACATATACTTCTAAAAATTTAAAGATGGGTGGGGCCACTGAAAGGGCTCAACAATTAACAGCATTGTCTCCTCTTCCAGAGGACCTGGGATCAACTACCAGCAACTATATTGTGGCCCATCTCCAGTTCCAGGGGATCAGACAGACATACAGACAGACAGACAGACAAGGATTGCAGGCCTGCCTGGTTTTTCTTTCTTTCTTATACATTTTAAAAATGTTTATTTATTTATATATGTATTTCTTAGATATAAGTACACTGTAGCTTTCTTTAGACACTCCAGAGGAGGGTGTCAGATTCTGGAGAATCTAAATCCCTCTTATGGTCTGCATATGATATACATAAACACAGCCTCACATATACTTCTAAAAATTTAAAGAAGGGTGGGGCCACTCTAGAAGCTCAACAATTAACAGCATTGTCTCCTCTTCCAGAGTACCTGGTATCAACTACCAGCAACTATATGGTGGCCCATCTCCAGTTCCAGGGGATCAGACAGACAGACATACAGACAGTGATAAGGATGGCAGGCCTGCCTGGTCTTTCTTTCTGTCTTATCCTTTTAAAAAAATGTTTATTTATATATTTATTTATGTATTTATTAGATATAAGTACACTGTAGCTGTCTTCAGACACTCAAGTAGAGGGTCTCAGATTCTGGAGAATCTAAATCCCTCTTATGGTCTGCATATGATGTATATAAACACAGCCTCACATATACTTCTAAAAATTAAAAATGGGTGGGGCCACTGAAAGGGCTCAACAATTAACAGCATTGTCTCCTCTTCCAGAGAACCTGGGATCAACTACCAGCAACTACAAGGTGGCCCATCTCCAGTTCCAGGGGATCAGACAGACAGACAGACAGACAGAGATTAGGATGGCAGGCCTGCCTGGTCTTTCTTTCTTTCTTATCCTTTTAAAATAATGTTTATTTATTTATTTATATTTATTTATATATGTATTTATTAGATATAAGTACACTGTAGTTGTCTTCAGACACTCCAGAAGAGGGTGTCAGATTCTGGAGAATATAAATCCTTCTTATGGTCTGCATATGATGTACATAAACACAGCCTAACATATACTTCTAAAAATTTAAAGATAGTTGGAGCCACTGAAAGGGCTCAACAATTAACAGCATTGTCTCCTCTTCCAGAGAACCTGGGATCAACTAACAGCAATTATGGTGGCCCATCTCCAGTTCCAAGGGATCAGACAGACTGACAGACAGACAGACTGACAGAGATAAGGATGGCAGGCCTGCCTGGTCTTTCTTTCTTTCTTATCCTTTTTAAAAAATGTTTATTTATTTATTTATATGTTTATTAGATATAAGTACACTGTAGCCGTCTTCAGACACTCCAGAAGAAGTTGTCATATTCTGGAGAATCTAAATCCCTCTTATGGTCTGCATATGATGTGATGTACATAAACACAGCCTCACCTTTACTTCTTAAAATTTAAAGGTGGGGGGGGCCACTGAAAGGGCTCAGCAATTAACAGCATTATCTCCTCTTACAGAGAACCTGGGATCAACTACCTGCAACTATATGGTGGCCCATCTCCACTCCCAGGGGATCAGACAGACAGACAGACAGACCCAGAATTGCAAAAAAACTTTGAAAATGTCGAAAATGAAAAATCACACTGTAGGACCCAGAATATGCCGAAAAACACAGAAAAACGTGGAAAACTAAAAATACACGCTGTAGGACCCAGAATATGGTGAGAAACCCTGAAATACGCGGAAAATTAAAAACTCACAGTGAAAGAACCAGAATATGGCGAGAAAACCTGAAAAACATGGAAAATTAAATATTCACACTGTAGGACCCAGAATATGATGATAAAAACTTAAAAACGTTTAAAATTAAAAATTCACACTGTAGAAACCCGAATATGACGAGAAATCCTGAAAAACGTGGAAAATTAAAAACTCATTCTGAAGGATATGGAATATGCCGAGAAACCCTGAAAAACATGGAAAATTAAAAATACATGCTGTGGACCCAAAATATGGCAAGAAACCGTGAAAAAATTAGATAAATAAAAACTCACACTGAACTACCCGGAATATGGCGAGAAAACCTGAAAAAGGTGGAAAATGAGAAAATCAAACTGCAGGACCCAGAATATGCCAAGAAACCCTGAAAAACGTGAAAATTAAAAATTCACACTGTCAGACCCAGAATATGGCATGAAATCATGAAATAAGTGAAAAATTAAAAACACACTGAAGGAAGTGGAATATGATGAAAAACCTTGAAAAATGTGGAACATTCAAAAGTCACACTGTAGGAACTAGGAACATGACAGAAAAGTTGAAAAAAGTAGAAAAAAAAACTCACACTAAAGGACCCAGAATATGGTGAGAAAACCTGAAAACGGTGGAAAATGAGAAAATCACACTGAAGGACACAGAATAGGGCAAGAATCCATGAAAAAAGTGGAAAACTAAAAATTCACACTGTAGGAACCAGAATATGGTGAGAAACCATGAAAAAAGTGAAAAATTGAAAATACATGCAGTAGGACCCAGAAAATGGCGAGAAACCCTGAAAAAAGTAGATAATAATAAACTCACACTGAAGGACCCTGAATATGGCAAGAAAACCTGAAAAACGTGGAAAATTAAAAATACACTCTGTAGGACCCAGAATATGGCGAGAAAACCTGAAAAAAGTAGAAAATTAAAAATTCACACTGAAGGACCCCACATATTACAAGAAAACCTGAAAAAGGTGGAAAATGAGAAAATCACACTATAGGACCCAGAATACGAAAAAACATGAAAAACGTGGAAATGAGAAAATCACACTGCAGGACCCACAATATGCCGAGAAACCCTGAAAAACGTGAAAATTAAAAATTCACACTGTAGGTCCCAGAATATGGTGAGAAAACATGAAAAAAGTAGAAAATTATAAATTCACACTGTATTACCCTGAATATATCGAGAAACAATGAAAAACGTGGAAAATTAAAAATTAACACAGAAGGACCTTGAATATGGCAATAATAACTGAAAAACGAAGAAAATGAAAAACTCACACTAAAGGACCCAGAATATGGCGAGAAAACCTGAAAAACATGGAAAATTAAATATTCACACTGTAGGAACCAGGATATGGCAAGAAACACTGAAAAATGTGGAAAATTAAAAATTCACACTGTAGGACCAGAATATGGCGATCAACCCTGAAAAACGTGAAAAATGTAAAATTCACACTGCAGGACTCAGAATATGGCGAGAACCCCTGAAAAAAGTAAAAAATTAAAATCTCACACTGAAGAACCTGAATATGGCGAGAAAAACTAAAAAAGGTGGAAAATGAGAAAATCACACTGTAGGACCCAGAATATGGCGAAAAACCCTGAAAAAAGTAGATAATTAAAAACTCACACTGAAGGACCTGGAATATGGCCACAAAACCTGAAAAATTTGGAAAATTAACAACTCACTCAGAAAGAATTGGAATATGGCCAGAAACAATGAAAAACGTGGAAGGACTCAGAATATGGTGAGAAATCCTGAAAAATGGGAAAATTTAAATTCACACTGTACGACACAAAATATGTTGAGAAACCGTAAAAAACCTGGAACATTAAAAACTCGCACTGAAGGACCTGGAATATGATGAAAAACTCTGAAAAATGTGGAAAAATAAAAACTCACATTGTAGGAGCTAGAATATGGCGAGAAAACCTGAAAAAAATTGGAAAATTAAAAACTCCCACTGAAGGACCTAGAATATGGCCAGAAACCATGAAAAAGGTGGAAAATGAGAAATTCACAGTGTAGGACCCAGAATTGCAAAAAAACTTTGAAAATGTCGAAAATGAAAAATCACACTGTAGGACCCAGAATATGCCGAAAAACACAGAAAAACGTGGAAAACTAAAAATACACGCTGTAGGACCCAGAATATGGTGAGAAACCCTGAAAAACGTGGAAAATTAAATATTCACACTGTAGGACCCAGAATATGCCAAGAAAACCTGAAAAAGTTTCAAAATGAGAAAATCACAATGTAGGAGCCAGAATATGACGAAAAAACCTGAAAAACGTGAAAAATTAAAAATCACACTGAAGGAGGTTCAATATGGCGAGAAAACCTGAAAAATGAGGAAAATTAAAAACTCACACTGAAGGACCCAGAATATGGCGAGAAAACCTGAAAAACATGGAAAATTAAATACTCACACTGCAGGACTCAGAATATGGTGAGAAACCCTGAAAAAAGTAAATAAATAAAAAGTAGAAAATTAAAAATTCAAACTGAAGGAACCAGAATATGGCGAGAAAACCAGAAAATGGTTGAAAATGAGAAAAATCACACTGTAGGACCCAGAATATAGCGAGAAACACTGAAAAAAGTAGAAAATTAAAAACTCACAGTGAAGGAGCCCAAATATGGCGAGAAAACCTGAAAAAGGTGGAAAATGAGAAAATCACACTGTAGGACCCAGAATTACGAAAAAACTTGAAAAACGTGGAAAATGAGAAAATCACACTGCAGGACCCAGAATATGCCTAGAAATCCTGAAAAACGTGAAATTAAAGAATTCACACTATTGGACCCAATATATGGCGAGAAACCCTGAAAAACATGAAAATTAAAAATTCACACTGAAGGACCTGGAATATGGCAAGAAAACCTGAAAAAAGTTGAAAATTCAAAATTCACACTGAAGTACCCTGAATATGGCGAGAAACACTGAAATACGTGGAAAATTAAAACTTTACACTGTAGGACCAGAATATGGGAAGAAACCTTGAAAACGTGGAAAATTAAAAATTCACACTGTAGGTCCCAGAATATTCTGAGAAAACCTGAAAAAGTCAGAAAAAGAGAAAATCACACTGTTGGACCCAGAATACGACACAAAAACTGAAAAACGTGGAAAATTCAAAATTCACACTGAAGTACCCTGAATATGGCAAGAAACACTGAAGAAAGTAGAAAATTTAAAAACTCACACTGAAGGACCCCAAATATGCCGAGAAATCCTGAAAAACGTCGAAACTTAGAAAATCACACTGTAGGACCAAGAATTACGAAAAAACTTGAAAAACGTGGAAAATGAGAAAATCACACTGCAGGACCCAGAATATGTGGAAAAAACTTAAAAACATTTAAAATTAAAAATTTACACTGTAGGACCCCGAATATGGTAAGAAAACCTGAAAAACGTGGAAAATGCGAAAATCACAATGTAGGACCCAGAATAAGACAAAAAAAAAAAAAAACTTAAACAGGTTTAAAATTAAAAATTCATACTGTAGGACCCAGAATATAGCGAGAAACAGTGTAAAACGTGAAAAATTTAAAATTCACACTATAGGATACAGAATATGACCAGAAACCCTGAAAAAAGTAAAAAATAAAAATCTCACACTGAAGGACCCCGAATATGGCAAGAAAATCTTAAAAAGTGGAAAATGAGAAAATCACACTGTAGTTCCCAGAATTGCGAAAAAACCTGAAAAACTTTGAAAATGAGAAGATCACACTGTAGGTCCCAGAATATGCTGAGAAACCCTGAAAAACTTGTAAAATTGAACATAAACGCTGTAGGACCCAGAATATGGCAACAAACACTGAAAAAAGTAGAAAATTAAAAACTCACACTGAAGAACCCCGAATATGGCGAGAAAACCCGAAAAATGTTGAAAATGAGAAAATCACACTGTAGGACCTAGAATAGGATGAAAAAAAATTAAAAATGTTTAAAATTAAAAATTCACACTGTAGGACCCCGAATATGGCGAGAAAACCTGAAAAACGTGGAAAATGAGAAAATCACACTGTAGGACCCAGAATATGTCGAAAAAAACTTAAAAAGGTTTAAAATTAAAAATTCACACTGTAGTACCCAGAATATTGGGAGAAACTCTGAAAAACGTGAAAAATTTAACATTCACCCTGTAGGACACAGAATATGGTGAGAAACCCTGAAAAAAGTAGAAAATTAAAATCTAACACTGAAGGACCCAGAATTACGAAAAAACTTAAAAAACGTCGAATATGAGAAAATCAAACTCTAGGACCCAGAATATGGCGAAAAACCCTGAAAAACGTGTAAACTTAAACATACACGCTGTAGGACCCAGAATATGGCAACAAACACTGAAAAAGTAGAAAATTAAAAACTCACACTGAAGGACCCCGAATAAGGCGAGAAAACCTGAAAAAGGTGGAAAATGAGAAAATCACACTGTAGGACCCAGAATATGCCTAGAAACCCTGAAAAACGTGAAAATTCATAATTCACACTGTCGGACCCAGAATATGGGGAGAAACCATGAAAAAAGTGGATAATTAAAAACTCACACTGAAGGACCCAGTATATGGCGAGAGAACCTAAAAAAGGTCGAAATTGAGAAAATCACACTGCAGGACCCAGATTTATGAAAAAACTTGAAAAACATGGAAAATGAGAAAATCACTCTGCAGGACCCAGAATATGCCGAGAAACCCTGAAAAACGTGAAAATTAACAATTCACACTATCGAACCCAGAATATGGCGAGACACCCTGAAAAAAGTAGAAAATTAAAAACTCACAGTGACGGACCCCAAATATGGCTAGAAACCCTGAAAAAGGTGGAAAATGAGAAAATCACACTGTAGGAACCCGATTACGAAAAAACATGAAAAACGTGGAAAAGCGAAAATCAGACTGCAGGACCCAAAATATGCTCAGAGAAGCTGAAAAACGTGAAAATTAAAAATTCACACTGTTGGACCCTGAATATTTCAAGAAACCATGAAAAAAGTGGAAAATGAGAAAATCACACTGTATTACCCAGAATATTGCAAAAAATACTGAAAAACTTGGAAAATTAAAAATCCACACTGAAGGACCTGTAATATGGAAAGAAAACCTGAAAAATGTGGAAATGAGAAAATCACACTGTAGGATACTGTATATGATGAAAAAACCTGAAAAAAGTGGAAAATTATAAATTCACACTAAAGGACCCAGAATATGGCGAGAAAACCTGAAAAACAGGGTAAATTAAAAACTCACACTGAAGGAACCAGAATATGGCTAGAAAACCTGAGAAAACTAGAAAATTAAAAATTCACACTGAAGGACCATGAATATAGCGAGAAAACCTGAAAAAGATGGAAAATGAGAATAATCACACTGCAGGACCCAGAATTGCGAAATAACATGAAAAAAGTCGAAAATGAGAAAATCACATTGTAGGACCCAAAATATGCCGAGAAACCCTGAAAAATGTCGAAAATTAAAAATACACGCTGTATGACCCAGAATATAGGGAGAAACCCTGAAAAAAGTAGAAAATTACAAACTCACACTGAAGGACCACAAATATGGCGAGAAAACCTGGAAAATGTGGAAAATGAGAAAATCACACTATAGGACCCAGAGTTACAAAAAACTAGAAAAACGTGGAAAATGAGAAAATTACACGGCAGGACCCAGAATATGCAGAGAAACCCGGAAAAACGTGAAATTTTAAAATTCACACTGTCGAACCCAGAATATGGCGTGAAACCCTGAAAAAAGTAGAAAATTACAAACTCATACTGAAGGACCCCAAATATGGCGAGAAAACCTGAAAAAGGTGGAAAATGAGAAAATCACACTGTAGGACCCAAAATTACGAAAAAACTTGAAAAACGTGAAAAATGAGAAAATCACACTGAAAGAACCAGAATATGCCTAGAAACCCTGAAAAATGTGAAAATTAAAAATTCACACTACTGGACCAGAGAAGATGGCTAGAGATCCTGAAAAAAGTAGAAAATTAAAAACTCCCAGTGAAGGACCCCATATATGGCAAAAAAAAAACCTGAAAAAGGTGGAAAATGAGATAATCACACTGTAGGACCCAGAATATGACGAAAAAACCTGAAAATGTGAAAAATTAAAAATTCACACTGAAGGACTCCGATTTTGCCGAGAAACCCTGAAAACGTGCAAAATTAAAAAGACATGCTGTAGGACCCAGAATATGGCCAGAAACCCTGAAAAAAGTAGAAAATTAAAAACTCACACTGAAGGACCCCAAACATGGTGAAAAAACCTGAAAAGGTGGAAAATGAGAAAATCACACTGTAGACCCAGAATTACCAAAAAACTTGAAAAACGTGGAAAATGAGGAAATCACACTGCAGGACCGAGAATATGCCAAGAAACACTGAAAATCGTGAAAATTAAAATTCACACTGTTGGACCCAGAATATGACAAGAAACCCTGAAAAAAGTAGAAAATTAAAAACTCACACTGAAGGACCCCAAATATGGCGGAAAAACCTAAAAAAGGTGGAAAAGGAGAAAATCATACTGTAGGACAAAGAATTGCGAAAAAACTTGAAAAATGTCGAAAATGAGAAAACCACACTGTAGGACCCAGAATGTGCCAAGAAACCGTGAAAAACGTGGAAAATTAAAAATACACGCTGTAGTAACAGAATGTAGTAAACAGAAACCATAAAAAACATGCAAAAGTAATAATTCACACTCAAGGACCCGGAATATGGCGAGAAAACCTTAAAAACGAGGAAAATTAAAAATTCGCACTAAAGGATCCCGAATATAGCGAGAAAACCTGAAAAACAAGAAAAATTAAATATTCACACTTTAGTACCCAGAATATGGCAAGAAAACCTGAAAAACGTGGAAATGAGAAAATCACAATGTAGGACTCAGAATATGAGGAAAAAACCTGAAAAATGAGGAAAATTAAATATTCACACTGAAGGACACGGAATATGGCGAGAAAACCTGAAAAAAGAAGGAAACTAAAAACCCACTAGAAGGACCCCGAATATGGAGAGAAAACCCGAAAAAGGTGGAAAATGAGAAAATCACACTGTAGGACCCAGAATATGCTGAGAAACCCTGAAAATGTGGAAAATTAAAAATACATGCTGTAGGAACCAGAATATGCCGAGAAACCCTGAAAAAAGTAGAAAATTACAAACTGACACTGAAGGACCCCAAATATGGCGAGAAAACCTGAAAAGGTGGAAAATGAGAAAATCACACTGTAGGACCCAGAATAAGCCGAGAAACCCTGAAAAACGTAAAAAATAAAAAAATTCACACTGAAGGACCCGGAATATAGTGAGAAAATGTGAAAAATGAGGAAAATTAAAAACTCAAACCCAGAATATGGCGAGAAAACCTGAAAAATATAGAAAATTAAATATTCACACTGTAGGACCCAGAATATGGTGAGAAACATTGAAAAAGTTGGAAAATGAGAAAATCACACTGTAGGAACCAGAATATTAAGAAAAAAACTTAAAAACGTGGAAAATTTAAAATTCACATGGTGGACCCAGAATATGGCAAGAAACCCTGAAAGAAGTAAAAATTAAAAAACTCACACAGAAGGACCCCGAATATGGTGAGAAAACATGAAAAAGGTAGAAAATTTTAAAAAGCACACTGTAGGACCCAGAATTGCGAAAAAAATTTGAAAACGTCGAAAATGAGAAAATCACATTGTAGGACCCAGAATATGCTGAAAAACCTGAAAAACGTAGAAAATTAAAAATACACGTGGTAGGACCCAAAATATGGCGAGAAACCCTGAAAAAAGTAGAAAATTAAAAACTCACACTGAAGGACCCGGAATTTGGCGAGAAAACCTGAAAAATGTAGAAAATGAGAATAATCACACAGTAGGACCCAGAATTGGGAAAAAAACTTGAAAAACGTCTTAAATGAGAAAATCACACTGTAGGACCCAGAATTTGGTCAGAAGACTTTAGAAACTTGAAAAATTAAAAATACAATCTGTAGGACCCAGAATATGGCGAAAAACCCTGAAAAAAAAGTAGAAAATTAAAAACTCACACTGAAGGACAAGGAATATGGCCTGAAAACCTGAAAAAGGTGGAAAATGAGAAAATTACACTGTAGGACACAGAAATGCGAAAAAAATTGAAAAAAGTGGAAAATTTGAATATCAGACTGTAGGACCCAGAATATGCCGGGAAACCCTGAAAAACGTGGAAAATTAAAAATACATACATTAGGACCCAGAATATATAGAAAAAAACTGAAAAAAATAGAAAATTAAAAACTCACACTGAAGGACCACTAATATGGCGAGAAAACTGAAAAAGGTGGAAAATGAGAAAATCACACTGTAGTACCCAGAATTACGAAAAAACTTAAAAAACGTGGAAAATGAGAAAATCACACTGCAGGACCCAGAATATGCTGAGAATCCCTGAAAAAATGAAAATTAAAAATTCACACTGTCGGACCCATGATATGGCGAGAATCCATGAAAAAAGTTGAAAATTAAAAATTCACACTGTATTAACCAGAATATGGCGAGAAACACTGAAAAACGTGGAAAATTGAAACTTCACACTGAAGCACCCCGAATATGGGAAGAAATACTGACAAACGTGGAAATGAGAAAATCACACTGTAGGACGAAAAAACCTGTAAAAGGTTGAAAATTAAAAATTAACACTGAAGGACCCAGAATATGGCGAGAAAACCTGAAAAATGAGGAAAATTAAATATTCACACTCTAGGACCCAGAATATGGTGAGAAACACTGAAAAACCTGAAAAATTAAAAATTCACACAGAAGGACCTGGAATAAGGCAAGAAAACCTGAAAAACATGGAAATGAGAAAATCACACTGTAGGACCCAGACTATGACGAAAAAACCTAAAAAAGGTTGAAAATTAAAAATTAACATTGAAGGACCCGGAATATGGCGAGAAAACCTGAAAAACAAGGAAAATTAAAAACTCACACTGAAGGACCCAGAATGTGGCAAGAAAACCTGAAATACAAGGAAAATTAAAAACTCACACTGAAGGACCCAGAATATGGCGAGATAACCAGAAAAAAAAATGTAGAAAATTAAAAATTCACACTGAAGGACCCCAAATATGGCAAGAAAACCAGAAAAGGTGGAAAATGAGAAAATCCCACTCTATGAACCAGAATTACGAAAAAATTTGAAAAACGTGGAAAATGAGAAAATCACAATGCAGGACTCAGAATATGCCGAGAGAACTTAAAAAACGTGAAAATTCAAAATTAACACTATCAGACCCAGAATATGGCGAGAAACCCTGCAAAAAGTAAAAAATTAAAAACTCACAGTTAAGGACCCCCAAATATGGCGAGAAAACCTGAAAAAGGTGGAAAATGAGAAAATCACCTTGTGGGACCCAGAATTGCAAAAAAACTTTAAAAACGTCGTATAGAAAAATCACACTATAAGACCCAGAATATGCCAAGAAACCCTGAAAAAACGTGGAAAATTAAAAATACACGCTGTAGGACCCAGAATATATAGAAAAACCCTGACAAAAGTAGAAAAGAAAAACTCACACTGAATAACCCGGAATATGGTGAGAAAACCTGAAAAAGGTGGAAAATGAGAAAATCACACTGTAGGACCCAGAATATGACAAAAAAACCTGAAAAAGGTTGAAAATTAAAAATTAACACTGAAGGACCCGGAATATGGCGAGAAAACCTGAAAAATGAGGAAAATTAAATACACTGTAGGACCCAGAATATGGTGAGAAACACTGAAAAACCTGAAAAATTAAAATTCACACAGAAGGACCTGGAATAAGGTAAGAAAACCTGAAAAACATGGAAATGAGAAAATCACACTGAAGGACCTGAAAATTGGCGAGAAAACCTGAAAAACAAGGAAAATTAAAAACTCACACTGAAGGACCCAGAATGTGGAAGAAAACCTGAAATACAAGGAAAATTAAAAACTCACACTGAAGGACCCAGAATATGGCGAGAAAACCTGAAATACAAGGAAAATTAAAAACTCACACTGAAGGACCCAGAATATGGCGAGATAATCTGAAAAAGTTTGAAAATGTGAATAATCACACTATAGGAACCAGAATTGAGTAAAAACTTGAAAAACGTTGTAAGTTAGAAAATCACACTATAGGACCCAGAATATGGTGAGAAACCCTGAGAAAAGTGGAAAATTAAAAATGCAATCTGTAGGATCCAGAATATGGTGAGAAACCCTGAAAAAAGTAGAAAATTACAAACTCACGCTGAAGGACCCCAAATATGGTGACAAAACCTGAAAAAGGTGGAAAATGAGAAAATCTCACTGTTGGACCCAGAATATGACGAAAAAAACTTAAACACCTATAAAATTAAAAATTCACACTGTAGGACCCAGAATATGCCGAGAAACCCAGAGAAACGTGGAAAATTAAAAATACACATGTCGGACCCATAATATGGTAAGAAAACCTCAATAAAGTAGAAAATTAAAAACTCACACTGAAGGACCCCGAATAAGGCGAGAAAACCTGAAAAAGGTGGAAAATGAGAAAATCACACTGTAGGACCCAGAATATGCCTAGAAACCCTGAAAAACGTGAAAATTCATAATTCACACTGTCGGACCCAGAATATGGGGAGAAACCATGAAAAAAGTGGATAATTAAAAACTCACACTGAAGGACCCAGTATATGGCGAGAGAACCTAAAAAAGGTCGAAATTGAGAAAATCACACTGCAGGACCCAGATTTATGAAAAAACTTGAAAAACATGGAAAATGAGAAAATCACTCTGCAGGACCCAGAATATGCCGAGAAACCCTGAAAAACGTGAAAATTAACAATTCACACTATCGAACCCAGAATATGGCGAGACACCCTGAAAAAAGTAGAAAATTAAAAACTCACAGTGACGGACCCCAAATATGGCTAGAAACCCTGAAAAAGGTGGAAAATGAGAAAATCACACTGTAGGAACCCGATTACGAAAAAACATGAAAAACGTGGAAAAGCGAAAATCAGACTGCAGGACCCAAAATATGCTCAGAGAAGCTGAAAAACGTGAAAATTAAAATTCACACTGTTGGACCCTGAATATTTCAAGAAACCATGAAAAAAGTGGAAAATGAGAAAATCACACTGTATTACCCAGAATATTGCAAAAAATACTGAAAAACTTGGA